>NC_046163.1:16743813-16800623 GCF_011064425.1 Rattus rattus | reverse complement strand
TTTTGGATAAACTTCTGCTTTTTAAGAACTGTCTTGGTCTTGGTGCCTCTGCATAGCAGTAAAACACTGAATGAGACAGACAGAGTTTGTGCAATTATGAGCATAAGTTCTCCACAACATAATTTCTGGGAAACAAAATCAGGTCCTCTGCAAGAGCAGTACACCCTCTTAACTGTTCAATCATCTCTCCAGCCCATAAAGTTTTATATTAAAACTTTACCTTCAATTTCAAGCAAATGGTACCAACAAAATATTAGAGAAACCTACAACACTTGGACAAGTGTTTCTACATGACCACTCATATTTCTAATAATCATGATTTTTCCAGATAATGGGGACTAGTGCTCTGTGGTGTATTGTATAGCCAAGCTATAATGATGAATAATGGGGAAATTAATAAAAGAACAAGATTTTTAAATATTTCCTATATGTATTTTTTATGATATACTTTTTATAAAAAAATGTTCATGTTTTCAACAGGGATATAGATCAGTAAAGAGGTAGCATGAAGAATGAAAACTGCACATTGTGACACACACACACACACACACACACACACACACACACACACATATATATAATTAAATCCCAGGACTTGACAAGCAGTCTCCCAATTAATACACATACTTAGTTACTTAGTTCCACTACAATATTTTAACAAATAAACATATCATGGCACAAGAATTACTTTTTTAATTTATTTTTACACTCCATTTTTTCTACCATTTTTAATAAATGGGATATTTCTTGTTTACATTTCAAAGGTTATTTCCTTCCCCATTTTCCTATCAGCCCCCTAACCCCTCCCTCTCTCCTTCTATAAGGGTGTTCATCTCCTCATCCACTTCCCATTATCTCCCTCAACAATCCCCTGCACTGTGGGTCCAAACGTGGCAGAACCAAGGGCTTAACCTTCCACTGGTGCCCCAACAAGTCTATTCACTGCTACATATGAAGTTGAAGCCCAGGGTCTGTCCATGTATAGTCTTTGGGTAGTGGTTTAGTCCCTGGGAGCTCTGGTTGGTTGGCATTGTTGTTCTTATGGTGTCACTCAAGCCCCTTCAGCTCTTTCAGACCTTTCTCTAATTCCTCCAACGGGGGTCCTGCTCTCAGTTCAGTGGTTTGCTGATGGCATTCACCTCTGTATTTGACATGTTCTGGCTGTGTCTCTCAGGAGAAATCTATCTCAGATTCCTGTCAGCATGCACTTCTTAGCTTCACCCATCTTATCTAGTTTTGGTGGCGGTATATACATGGGCCACATGTGGGGCAGGCTTTGAATGGCCGTTTCTTTAGACTCTGCTCCAAACTTTGCCTCCCCATGCCCTCCTATGGATATTTTTGTTCCCCTTTTAAAGAAGAAATGAAGCATCCACATTTTGGACATTCTTCTTGAGTTTCGTGTGGTTTGAGCATCTTGGGTATATAGAGCATTTGGGCTAATACCCACTTATCAATGAGTGCACACCATGTGTGTTTTTCTGTGATTGGGTTACCTCACTCAGGTTGATATTTTCTAGTTCCATCCATTTGCCTATGAATTTCATGAAGTCATTGTTTTTGATAGCTGAGTAGTACTCCATTGTGTAGATGCACCACGTTTTCTGTATCCATTCCTCAGTTGAAGGGCATCTGGGTTCTTTCCAGCTTCTGGCTATTACATATAAGGCTGCTATGAACATAATGGATCATGTGTCTTTGTTGCATGTTGGAGCATCTCTTGGGTATATGCCCAGGTGGGGTATAGCTGGGTCCCCAGATAGTCCAATACTCTGAGGAACCTCCAGACGGATTTTCAGAGATGTTGTACAAGTTTGCAATCACACCAACAATTGAGGAGTGTTCCTCTTTCTCCAAATCCTTGCCAGAATCTGCTGTCCTCTGAGTTTTGAATCTTAGCCATTCTGACTGGTGTTAGGTGGAATCTCGGGGTTGTTTTATTTGCATTTCCGTGACGACTGAGGATGTTGAACATTTCTTTAGGTGTTTCTAGGCCATCTGATATTCCTCAGCTGTGAATTCTTTGTTTAGCTCTGTATTCCATTTTTTCATAGGGTTATTTGACTCTTTGGAGTCTAACTTCATGATTTCTTTATATATTTTGGATATTAGCCCTCTTTTGGATGTAGGATTGGTAAAGATCTTTTCCAATGGTTGCCATTTTGTACTAATGACAATGTCCTTTGCCTTACAGAAGCTTTTCAGCTTTATGAAATTCTATTTGTCAATTCATGGTCTTAGAGCATAAGTCATTGGTTTTCTGGTCAGGAAATTTTCTCCAGTGCCCATGTGTTCAAGACTCTTCCCCACATTTTTTTCATTAGTTTGAGGTTATCTGGTTTGAGGTGGAGGTCCTTGATCCACTTGGGCTAATCTTTGTACAGGGCAATAAGAATGGATTGATTTCCATTCTTCTATGTGTTGACCTCTAGTTGAACCAGCACCATTTGTTGAAAATGCTATTTTTTTCCATTAGATAGTTTTGGCTCCTTTGTCAAAAACCAAGTGACCATAGATGTGTGGGTTCATTTCTGGGTCTTCAATCTTATTCCACTGGTCTCTCTGCCTGTCTCTGTACCAATACCATACAGTTTTTATCACTATTACTCTATAATACTGCTTGATGTCAGGGATTGTGATTTACCAAGAATTCCTTTTATTATTGAGGATATCTTTTAGCTATCCTGGCTTTTTTGTTATTCCAAATGAATTTCAAATTGTTCTTTCTAACTCTATGAAGAATTGGATTGGAATTTTGAAGGGGATTGCATTGAATATGTAGATTGCTTTAGGCAAAATGACCATTTTTCCTCTATTAATTCTGCCAATCCATGAGCATGGGAGATCTTTCCATCTTCTGATCTTCTTCAGTTTCTTTCTTCAGAGACTTGAAGTTCTTACCATACAGATCTTTCACTTGGTTTGCTTATAGTCACATCGAAGTATTTTATATTATTTGGGACTACTATAAAGGCTGTCATTTCCCTAATTTCTTTCTCAGCCTGTTTATCTTTTGTGTAGAAGAAGGCTACTGATTTGTTTGAATTAATTTTATACCCAGCGACTTGGCTGAAGTTTTTTATCAGGCTTAGTAGATCTCTCGTGGAACTTTTGGGGTCATTTAATATAATATCATTTCATCTGCAAAGAGTGATATGTTGACTTCTTCCTTTCCAATTTGTATCCCTTTGACCTCCTTTCATTGTCTGAGTGTCCTGGTTAGGACTTCAAGAAGTATATTGAATAAGTAGGGAGAGAGTGAGCAACCTTGTCTATTCCTTGATTTTAGTGGGATTGCTTCCAAGTTTCTCTCCATTTAGTTTAATGTTAGCTACTGGTTTACAGTATATGGCTTTTACTGGGTTTAGGTATGGGCCTTGAATTCCTGTTCTTTTTAGGCCTTTTATCATGAAGCGTTGTTGAATTTTGTAAATGCTTTCTCAGCATCTAATGAAATGATCCTGTGGTTTTTATTTTTGAGTTTGTTTATGTAGTGGATTATGTTGGTGGTTTTCCATATACTGAACCATAATTGCATATCTGGATGATCCTACTTGATCATGATGGGTGATCATTTTGATGTGTTTTGGATTTGGTTTGCAAGAAATTTATTCAGTATTTTTGCATTGACTTTCAAAGGGGAAATTGTTCTGAAGTTCTATTTCTTTGTGGGGTTTTTGTGTGGTTGAGGTATAAGAGTAATTGTGGCTTCATAGAATGAATTTGGTAGTGCTCCTTCTGTTTCAATTTTGTGGCATAGTTTGGACAATATTTGCAGGAGGTCTTCTATAAAGATTTGATAGAATCCTGCACTAAACCCATCTTTTCCTGGACTTTTTTTGGTTGGGAGACTTTTAATGATGGCTTCTATTTCTTTAGGAGTTACAGGGTTGTTTAAATGGTTTATCTGTTCCCTTTTTAACTTTGATACCTGATAGTTGTCTAGAAAATTGCCCATATCCTCCAGATTTTCGAGTTTTGTTGAATATAGGATTTTGTAGTAGGATAGGGTGATTTTTTTGAATTTCCTCTGATTCTGTTATGTCTCCTTTTTCATTTCTGATTTTGTTAATTTGGACACACTCTCTGTGTCCTCTCGTTAGTCTGGATAAGAGTTTATCGATCTTGTTGATTTTCTCAAAGAACCAGCTTTTGGTTCTGTTGATTCTTTGAGAAATCCTTTTCGTTTCTACTTGGTTGATTTCAGCTCTGAGTTTGATTATTTCCTGCCTTCTACTCCTCCTGGGTGTATTTGCTTCTTTTTGTTCTAGAGCTTTTAGGTGTGCTGTGAAGCTTCTGGTCTATGTTTTCTCCTGTATCTTTCTGCAGGCACTCAGAGCTATGAGTTTTCCTCTTAGCACAGCTTTCATTGTGTCCCATAAATTTGGGTATGTTGTACCTTCGGTTTCATTAAATTCTAAGAAGTTTTTAATTTCTTTCTTTATTTCTTCTTTGACCAAGTTATCATTGAGTGGAGCATTGTTCAACTTCCATGTATGTGTGGGAGTTCTTTCCTTCTTGTTATTTAAGACCAGACTTATTTAGTGGTGGTCTGATAGGATGCATGGGATTATTTCTATCTTTCTACATCTGTTGAGGCCTGTTTTGTGAACGAGTATATGGCAGTTTTGGAGAAGGTGCCACGAGGTGGTGAGCAGAAGGTATATTCTTTTGTTTCAAGATGGAATGGTCAATACATCACTTTTGGTTCATAAATTCTGTTAGTCTCTCTATGACTCTGCTTAATTTCCACTTCTATGATCTGTCCACTGATGAGGGTGTGGTGTTGAAATCTCCTACTATTATTGTGTGAGGTGCAATGTGTGCTTTGAGCTTTAGTAAGGTTTCTTTATGAATGTAGGTCCCCTTGCATTTGGAGCATATATATTTAGGATTAAGAGTTCATCTTAGTAGATTTTTTCCTTTGATGAATATGAAGTGTCCTTCCTTATCTTTTTGATGACTTTTGGTTGAACGTCAATTTTATTCAACCTTAGAATGGCTACTCCAGCTTGCTTTTTCAGACCATTTGAATGGAAAGTTGTTTTCCAGCCTTTTACTCTGAGGTAATGTCTGCCTTTGTGCCTGAGGTGTGTTTCCTGTAGGTATCAAAATGCTGGTCCTCTTTACATATCCAGTCTGTTAGTCTGTGTCTTTTTATTGGGAAATTGAGTCCATTGATGTTGAGAGATATTAAGGAATAGTGTTGTTGCTTCCTGTTATTTTCAGATTTAGACGTAGGATTATGTTTGTGTGCTTCTCTTCTTTTGGTTTTGTTGCAAGGAGATTGCTTCTTGCTTTTTCCAATGTATAGTTTACCTCCTTGTGTTGGGCTTTGCCATTTATCCTTTGTAGGGCTGGGTTTGTACAAACCTATTGTATAAATTTGGTTTTGTTATGGAATATCTTGGTTTCTCCCTCAATGTTAATTGATACTTTTGGTGGATATAGTAGTCTTGGCTGGCATTTGTGTTCTCTTAGGGTCTATATGACATCTGTCCAGGATCTTCTGGCTTTCATAGTCTTTAGTAATAAATTTGGTGTAATTCTGATAGGTCTGCCTTTATATGTTATTTGACCTTTTACCATTACTGCTTTTAATATTCTGTCTTTGTTTTGTGCATTTGGTGTTTTGACTATTATGTGATGGGCAGAGTTTCTCTTCTGGTCCAATCTATTTGGAGTTTTGTAGGCTTCTTTTATGTTTATGGGCATCTCTTTCTTTAGGTTAGGGAAGTTTTCACCTATGATTTTGTTCAAGATATTTACTGGCCCTTTAAGATGGGAGTCTTCACTCTCTTCTATACCTATTATTGTTAGTTTTGACCTTCTCATTGTGTCCTGGATTTCCTGTATGTTTTGGGCTAAGAGTTTTTTTCTGTTTTACATTATCTTTGACATTTATTTCCATTTTTTCTATGGTATCTTCTGCTCCTGAGTTTCTCTCTTCTATGTCTTGTATTCTGTTGGTGATTCTGGAATCTGTGACTCCTGATCTCTTCCTTAGGTTTTCGATCTCCAGGGTTGTCTCCCTTTGTGGTTTCTTTATTTATTTCTATTTCCATTTTTAACTCATTGAAGGTTTTGTACATTTCATTCTCCTGTTTGGTTCTTTTTTTTTTTTTTTGAGTAGTTCTTTAAGGGATTTTTGTGTTTCTTCTTTAAGGGCTTCTACTTGTTACTTGTGCTGTCCTGTAATTCCTTAAGGGAGTTATTTATAACCTTCTTAAAGCTCTCCATCATCATGATCAAATGTGGTTTTAAATCTAGATCTTGCTTTTCCCGGTGTACTTGAATATCTACTCTTTGCTTTGGTCGGAGAAGTGAGCTCTGATGTTGCCAAGTAGTCTTGGTTTCTGTCGTTTGGGTTCTTGTCCTTGCCTCTTGCTATCATGTTTTCTCTGGTGTTAGCAGTTCTTGTTGTTTCTAATGGTCTTGCTCATTCAAATGGTCTGAAGGAGCAAGCTGGAGTATGGCTATTCTATATCATTACTACTGCTCACAGGTCCCTGTTCACAGGGGCCACAGACAGTGCTAGGCGTTTTCCTCTTGAGTAGGGAATGTGAGCAGAGAATAGTCTCCTCTACCTTCTCAGGGGTGTCTGCCCCTCTAAGGGTCTAGCTCCTCTGCCCCATGGGATTTGGGTGCAGGGAGCTGTTTGTCTGGTTCAGTTCAGATCCAGGTGCAGGTCTGGACTGTGGGACTCGTGCAGCTGACTGCTCCTATATTCCTGTGTCCAGAGGCATTATGCAGTTTCTTCTTGGGCCAGGAATATGGGCACAAGTGGGCACAAGTGGCAGTCTGTACTGCCTGGCAATCTCGGGATTGCCCACACTTCTGGGTGATGAGTTCTTTCTCCCATGGGATTTGGGAGCAGGGAGTTGTGGGCTGGGATCAGAGAAGTTCGGGCCACAGCCAGAAACCAGAAGTGCCCAGTCCCTGAAGACTTGTCTTAGTGTGTCCTGAGTCCACCAGGCAGGTCACATGGAGCAGAAAAGTTGACCTTACCTCTGCTCTCAGGCGTGTAGTCACTCTTGGCAACTGGCTTTCAGCTCTCTGTGAGGGCAGCCTGAACAAGTACTATAATCAATAAAATATACATCCATTGCCTCAGAGTTCCCTTTTTTATTTATCAATTGAAAACTGTTTAACTCTAGCACATTCTGAATATTTAATAATCTTTTTTTTTTTTATTCTTTTTTTCGGAGCTGGGGACCGAACCCAGGGCCTTGCGCTTCCTAGGCAAGCGCTCTACCACTGAGCTAAATCCCCAACCCCAATAATCTTATTCATTATGTATGTATCTCTATTTGTCTCTCTGTCTCTCTATCATCATCTGTCCATTTTAATTTTTTATGTCAGGCTTTCTCTCTGTATCCCAGACTGTTTTGTAACTCATTCTGTAGACTACCTTCCAACTCAAAGAAATCCACGTGGCTGTGTTTCCCTAATGTTGGGATTAAAAGCATACACCACCACCATCTTAACATCTTATTTATTACAGTTAATTAGGCAGCTCTTCTTACATGCAATTATCACTATCTGCTCCTGAATCAATTACTGCCAATTCCTCTATTCATGGATTTTGGTCTCTGCCATTTTCTTCTCTTCTTTGAGCACAACTATGTCACTATGTTGGATTGTACAAGAGACTGAGATCATGCAATGTTTATCTTAGTATCAGTTCTTTTAAGGTATCTTCCTGTTTGATCTATGGCATGTCAAATAATTGAGTTCTTTTCAGATAAAAGATATTCTGTGACTTGTGTGTGTGTGTGTGTGTGTGTGTGTGTGTGTGTGTGTGTGTTATATAAGTGTATCACATCCTTCATCCGTTCCTCCATCAATGCACACTTGAGTGAACTGCATATCTTGGATCTTTTGTGGAAAATATTAAACAGGAGACCAAGATTGCTCATAGTCGTTTCATTTCAATTAACTATATGCACAGAAAAGAAATTTTTCTGTTGCATAATGCTAAATGTTTCAATTCTTTTAAAGAACCCATATACTGTTTAAGGAGAAAGAAATGACTGACCCTGGGTATGGTGGAAGAGAAAGTTTATTGTAGATAAAAGGGAGAGTGTGGGCAGACACAGGAGCATCTGGAAAAGTCCAAAGTGGATATGAATATGACTTTGCTGAGCCATACAGGGAGAAGGAAGGGAAAGAGAGAAGGGATAGGGTGAACCAGATGTAGTCCCAAGAAAACAATGGAAGAAAAGAACAGGTAACCAAAAATTCCTGGATTATATACAGAAGAAACTCTAGGGGAAGGGCAGCCCAACCTTTGAGCTGGAGAGTTCAGGATAGAGGGTAGGGTATGTCAGCCTAACAGGTAGGAACAGATGGATGCTGTGAGAACCTAGAAGCCAAGTTTGCTTTACTATGTTAAATAGGCAATTCAGCCAGTTGTCCTAGGGTATTGTACTTGGTGGGTATGACAATTTAAATTCCAAGCAGTCACACATGACATTTCTCCTTACCTAACTTTCTCACCACTATATGTTAATGTTTGCACTTTCTGTAGTGAATCTGTGTGTAAGACAATGATATGTATGTGTTTGTGAAAGTGTATATGCATGCATACAGGGGAGGTTAATGTCAGATATCCTCCTCCAAGTTTCCAACCTTGATTCTGAGATTGCATTTCTCACTGAACCTCCTTACTGATTTGGCTGTACTGATTACCCAGTAAACTGGGGTTCTCCTGTCTCTACCTCTCCAGATCATAGGTTACAGATAAATCCTGATTTACATATGGATTATGTTCTCACATGTGCAAGCTCTTTACTAATGGAATCATCTCCCCAGATCCTCTTGTCCTTTGGAAAGTAATCATTATTATTTATTTGAGATAATGGCTCCTTGTTTTGGTTTGCATTTCTCTGTTCATTGTTGATATTTAGCATTTTCTCATGTAACTTATCCATTCATATGCTTTTATAATAAAATGTGTACTAACACCTTTGCATATTTTAGTTATTTGCCTCTTGTTATCAAATTGAAGTTCACAGATATGCATATGTACAACTACATATATGAAACATACATCACATGCCTAGTTGGCTAATGATTTCCTCCAATTTCTATACCTCTTTTTCAGTGAGATTGCTTTTGCTGTACAGAATCCAGTTTAATACCATTATTTGAGTCTGATTTATTTTTGTTTTCTGATTTATGGTTGTTTTGTTTTATTTACTGTGTGTGTATACTTTAAGACTAATTTTAGGCATTGTAGAGCTGACTCAACAGTTAAGGGAACCTAAGTATCTTTGCCAGTACTCACATTAGGTGCCTCAACTGCCTATTACTCCAACTCAGGAGATCTGATTCCTTCTTCTGGTTTCTCTGGGCATAGCATCATATGTGCATACACACTGACCCATACACATAGTTAAAGAACAGATCTTTTAAAGCAAAACACATGTCAGTCTTCACTACGGTGCTGATTTTGAGTGATGAAAGCTTCAAGAAGTGTGACCTGCTTAGTTATCTGTGGGGTCACTGGAAGATGCTGATGGCCATGGATTTATGAACTTGGACTTTAGCTCTCTGCATCCTGACATTAAGCTTTGTAAACCTTTCCTGAAGCCTATAGCTTGTGGATGAACCCATGTGTGCAGCACAGAACTCTCCAACTTTCCATGATAGGCTGTCTCCACTTAGGTCCCAAGCCTATAGAACTAACTACCTAAAGACAGAAACCACAAAGAAACAAAAACAGCCTTTTTCTTTTTCCAGGTTGAAAATCCCAAGTGTTTGTTCTAGTGACAGAAAACTTAGTGGCAAAAATCCTGACAGGTAACCTCCACTCCGTTCCATTGCTTCCTCTCTGAATCAGTTTTATTCACAATAACCTCAGAAGATCACAAAAACAAATGGAAACAGAGTGCCTATGTTTGTTAAGATACAGCACGCAGCTCAGTATTCCTCAGTTTCTGAGAGTTAGTTAAGATTACTGGGTTTGGCATTAGACAGAAATGCCAATTATGTTTGCATAAGTAGTGTCATGCCTAGTCATTTCTTACTGAGAGAGAGAGAGAGAGAGAGAGAGAGAGAGAGAGAGAGCCTTTCTGTCTGTCTGTCTGTGCTGTGAAAACTAGAGAGGTTTCCTTGGGTGCAATCTGGATTGTTCTCTTTGTTGTTGTTTAGTGGATTGTTTTGTGATGGTGTTTTTTTCCTATAACTTGTGGATTAACCTAGGCTTACAGCACAGAAAGCCCTAGGAATCTCCTATCTCTACCTTTCTACTTCTGGGATTGCAAGCCTGTACTACCACACTTGGGTATCTTATGTGGATTCTGGGTATTGAACGCAAGTTCTCAGGGTTGTACAGCAGGAACTATACTGACTGGGTGTCACTACAATCAAAGGTGGTTAAATTAAATACTTAGAATTTTTTTTATAATTTGGTAAATGCTTTTAATAATCATGGCAACTATATATTGGTACTTTTGAATTTAAAGGACATTAGTCTATATATGCATATACATACATATATAATGTTACACATTATGTTTATTAACTAATATTAACTAGAGGTAGATTTTATCGAGACTACTTTCTGTTTTCCCACAGAAAATCCAGTTGATGTTTTTCAACTTCTCTGTACACCTCAATTATGGTACCAATAAAAAATCTTGGACCAAGCAAATCACTCTCCCCTGGGCCTGATACCCTAAACACTACCCCCAAGATGAACGTAGTGGAAAGAGAGAACTGATTCCTCAAAGTTACCCTCTGACTCCCCATTTCTATACCATAGCATTCACATGCTTACACACACACACACACACACACACACACACACACACACACACACACACACACACACACAGTCAAAATTCAATAAAATGTAAAAGAAAATATAGTGCTCAAATTTAGTGATATTGATTTGAACATAACCTGGAGTATTAGGTTTCATTACTACAGCATGTTAGGTTAAAATGTGTAAGCCTTAAAATACACAATGGAACCCCATGAGTTCATAAAAGCATAACTAGAAATATGTGATGTGGTGATAAGATGTAGCATTTATGCAAATGTGATTTGTGCATCTCTTTGAATTGTGGACTTTGCTTGTCAGCTATGCAAATGCCAGCCATTATTTTTGACACACTGTCTGATACTTAAACAATACAAAGAAGCAAATTTTACATTTCACTTGGTTAGAACATTGTTGTGCTTTTCATTTTTAAAGGAAACTGAAAAGAACTACAGTCTATTACCATATTTGATTAATTTTCAGAATAAATCTATGTAGAGAGTTATTAAAAAGAACTCCAAGCTTCCTCTTTTAAAATGTTATAGCTTATTTAGTACTATGTCAAAGCACATAAGCTAATTCACATATGATAAATTACAACAACCGAAAAACAAAAAAACAAACAAACAAAAAAACTAGGTGATGTTTTGTTCCTAAATTCGAGTTCCTAAATATAAGTTATCATTCATTGAACACATTTACCAGCATGATAATCAATGTTTCCCATAGAAGTGACCATCAATAGTTAAACAATTGTGATCCTAAGAAAAAAGCATAATCATTATTTACAGCATTTGCGTTCTTTTAGTCTAAGGATAATGACTATAAAAATAAGCATAGACATACTAATGTGCTAATTAAATCTTTTCAAATTGACAATTGTTGGTATCTGATGATTAGTTCTCTTTGCCTTCCTGAGTTCGAAACAAAAGCCAAATGTTTTACATAACTTGGGTTTTCTCAAATTAACTTATCAGTGAACTTAAGCTTTTATCTAATAAAAATGTTTACTTGGCTTCAGGCATGAAATTTGCAGATTGTCAAAAACAAGTTTGCCACATCAATGCCAATAATCTTCTAAGTATTTTGAAAATTAATATTTATGAAAGACAAAAGGTTACTCTTCTAATTTTGCAATTAAATGTCTATTTTCTGTTCACAAATAGAAAATGATTAATGAATCAATATTGATGCCATTGTCTGCCTGCCAATTAAATCCTACCTTAAGAACCTATGAATGGCCTTACTCGTCAAAGAATCAGCAGGCTGGGATTTTTTTTTCTTTCAATAAATACTCTTTCCTCTGTCTAATTTCCTCATGTTTATGAACCTGTAGAATATTTTTCTTTATCCTGTGTTCTATTCACTTTGTCTTTTGCTTTCTTCTTTCTCCTCATCCATCCTTGATTTAGTGCTAAGTAGTGAGTGAGCTATTATAAAGCATCATAGAGAGGGAAGCAAGTGGGGATGAGATAGAACACAAGGAAGAAACATAGTGCTCACTCTTTCTCTCTCTCTCTCATGTGTGGGTCTGTCTGCTTGCCTGCGTGCCTGCCTTTCTATGTGTGCCTGTGACTGCTAATGGTTGACCTCAGTTGTTGCTGCTCAAGAGCCACGAACCTTATTTTTGACAAGGTCTCTCATTCTCCTGGAACTCCCCAAGTGCTCAAGCTGATTGGCCCATAAGGTTCAGGCTTCCTCCTATTTCTCTGGTCCAGTGCTAGAAATACAAGCCAATGTAACCACATCTTGCTTTTTCACATGACGAACTGTGCACAGAAAGCACTTCACCTTCATCAACTGAGCCATCTTCCCAAGCATAAAAGCCGCGTGTCTGCTTTGAGGTTGAAGCTCAGCACCTTCTGATTATGAGACTGATGAACTCACTGTTCTGGTGAGAGGACACCTAGCAGCAAGGCTCTTATGGTCTAAGGATTCGGGTAAAATAGTCTAGGAGTCTTCCAGAAGTCCCCATTTTGTTTCTATCACATAAGCAGAAGATAGGTTCTACAGATCTTTCCATGTTGTCATTGGTGTAACTGAGGCAAGGCCAGAGGGAAACATCCGTAAAGATAGGTTCGTCTTGCAAATGAGGAAATCAAGCCCAGAATTAAGATAGCAACCCTATTTGTGGAAAGACAGGAAAGCTAGAAAGAATACAAAGAAGGAGAAATTGTGGGAATCAGCAAGGGTCTGAAGGGAAGAGAGATATAAGCCAGGAATTGGGAGTGAACAGAAGCACACAGATGCCCTCTTTTCCCGCTATTTCTTCAAACGCACATATATCACCTGATGATATCTCAGCCACGGGCCGAGTGAAAAGGGTGACACTCAGACTAAGCTAAGCAGACAGCCATACTGCTCCAAGGAACAGTTCTAGAAATGGCTTTTATGATTTAGCATAGATATGTCTTTTCTCTTAAAAGAAACAATCTTGGCTTATATTTTATTCATAGAAGCCATTCTTTTCTCCGTTGCCTTGAGTGATTTGGGCTGTGTGTGTGTGTAGACTGGATGAGAGTATAGTAGTTTGAAATTCATCGATGCCCTTGAAATGGCAGCGTGGAGCCAGTATTTCCACACTTAGCCTGCTAGCCTGCCTTTCTGAGCCTGTTCTTATTCTCGTCACAAAATCATGTTGCTATTGTTGACTTAAAACTGTTTAAATATATATATATATATATATATATATATATATATATCACTAGCAGAATTATACAGTTAAATCAAGAACAACACAAAGCAAAGGTTATCTCTGCAAGATCATTTGAAGAGTGTAAAATTCCCCAATTGCACCAATGGCTAAGGAAGGTACAGGGTTTTATTAGTAATGAATAAGCATGAATATATGAAACATGAAATAATATTTCATAATTTCTTTTAGATACAATAATAGCACATGTAAATTTCCTGCCTTGTTGCTCTATAGTGATTATTGCCTGCCTTAAATTCCCTAGTCTTTTGTATACCAAATTTAAAGATCTGAGGAAAGACTCACAAGGAGAATGTTAACTGTTCTCTAAACTTATCTTCACACTGGAATCACCCGGTTACCTCTCTGCCTGTAGCTTAGTAGAGCACTCCGGCCACAGTCAGAGATCTCTTTCAGTGGGTGGAAATTAGCAGAGATGCATAACTGGTCCAACTGCAGAGAATAAATATCTGTAAGTGTTCAGTACTAAACGGTACATCTATGTCATCCCCCTTGCATTTAATATTCAAGGAGCATACATAAAGAAACACACACACACACACACACACACACACACACACACACACACACACACACACACACACACCCCACAAGGGTATTCAACCACTCAGCCAGCATCCAAATAGAAACTCATTCCTGTGGATTTGGAACAGGAACTTCCCAAGGCACATGAACTTCATCCTTGTTTGCTTCTGACTTATGATCCTGCCCACTGTGCAACACAGGGCAACAATTAGAGTGCTTCAGGTAAAGACAGTCCCCTCTGAAACATTGACAGTGGCCCTGTACAGACAAGGAGACCATTGCTGCTTTGCAGTTTCATGGAAGGAAATGCGTACATTAAACTCACAGAGCTGGGTGAATCAGTGTGTACTGTAATCTTTGTGCTCAGGACTTAGAGTCGGGGGAATCTCCAGGGCTTGCTGGCCAACAGGTCAGGCTAAATCAGTGAGAGAACTTGTCTGAGAAAAAAAAAGAAAATAAGTGCATGTGCACATGTATGTGTGTGTACATAAATCTGTGTGTATGTGTGTTGTCCAACACCTACTTTTCTCTTGTGTTCATACGTGTGTGTGTGTGTGTGTGTGTGTGTGTGCATGCTTGCTTGTTACCTTGATCAATGTTTTCCTAAGATCTTCAGAGTCAAGTTTTCCTTACCGCCATCAGTATCATGTTTCATTATACCAGACTCTTTTCTCATAAGAGCAATTCTTAAAACTCTTAGATAAAATGAATGAACCAGGTATGATATGAGATCTGGCCATTGACCTCTAAAATATAACAATGTAATCAAAATTTCATGAGTGAATCCACTCTTTTATTTTTGGTTATTTTATTTATTTACATTTCAAATATTATCCCCCTTCCCAGTTTCTCCTCAACAAGTACCCCATCCCCTCCTCCTTTCCCCTGCCTCTATGAGGTTACTCCTCCACCCGCCTACCCACTCCTGCCTTAGCAGCCTACCATTCTCCTATCCTGGGTCATCCAGCCTCTCCAGGACCAAGGGGCTCCATACCCAGTAATGACACATGAGGCAATCCTCTACTACATATCCTGATGGAGCCATGGGGACCCCCTTTCTACTCTTTGGTTGGCAGTTTATTCCCTGGGAACATCAGAGGTTCTGGCTGGTTGACAGCATTGTTCTTCCTATGAGGTTGAAAACCCCATTCACTTCATACAGTCCTTGCCTTAACTTCCTCATTGGGGTCACCTCATTCAGTCCAATGTTTGGGTTTGTACATCCACATGTATATTGGTCTGGCTCTCGCAGAGCCTGTCAGGGGACAACTATACAAGGCTACTGTCAGTAAGTACTACTTGTCATCTAAAATAGTGTCTGGGTTTGCTGTCAGCAGATGGGATAGATCCCAAGATGGGAAACTCTATGGATGGTTTTTCCTTCAGTTTCTGCTACATCCTTTGTCTATGCATTTCATTTGACGAGAGGGATTCTGGATTAGTATGTTTGATGTGAGTGGGTAGCCCCATCCCTCTGGGGACTCTGCCTATCTACTGGATATAGTCTCTATAGGTTTTAACTCTGCTTTTTTGGGTATTTTGACTAAGGTCCTCTGTGTTGTGTACTGGGAACTTCTCGGGTCCCTGGCATCTGGGGCTTTCTGGTGGCTACCGTCAGTTCCCCTTCCTCCACTGCTACACACCTACTTTCAAATTCCTGACCCTCTGTACTTTTCCCCCATCTCCTCCTATATCTGAACTGCCCCCTTTTCCTCTCCCTCCTCTCTCCTTCCCATATACCTCTCTCCCTCTACTTCCTTGAGATTATTCTCTTCCCAGTACTGAGTAGTACTATAGCATCCACACTTTGCTGTGATCTGTCTTCTTGAGTTTCATATAGTCTATGAGTTGTATCCTGGGTAACCCAAGCTTCTTTTTGGCTAATATCCACTTATCAGTGAGCACATACCTCATGTGCTCTTTTCTGACTGGGTTACCTCAACAGGACCATATTTTCAAGTTCCATTCATTCTCCTAAGAATTTCAAGAAGTCATTGTTTTTCATAGCCAAGTAGTACTCCATTATATAAGTATACCAAATTTTCTGAATGCATTCCTCTCCTGAAGGACATCTGGGTTGTATCCAACTTCTGGCTATTATAAATAAGGATGCTATGAATTTAGTGGGGCATGTATGCTTGTTATATGTTAGGGCATTTTGGGGGTATTTGTCCAGGAATGGAATAGTTGGTTCTTCAGGTAGTACCATGTCCAATTTTCTGAGGAACTGCCAGACTGATTTCCAGAGTGGTTGTACCAGCTTGCAATCCCACTGGAAATGGAGGAGTACTCCCCTTTCTCTACATCCTCACCAACATCTGTTGTCACCTGAGATTTTTTTTAAAAAATATTATTTATTTAATGTATATGTGTACACTGCAGCTTTCTTCAGACACACCAGAATAGGGCAGCAGATCCCATTACAAGTAGTTTTGAGCCACCATGTGGTTGCTGGGAATTAAACTCAGGACCTTTGCAACAACACTCAGTGCTCTTAGCCTCTGAGTCATCTCTCCATCCTGTCACCTGAGTTTTTAATCTTAGCCATTCTGACTGGTGTGAGGTAGAGTCTCAGGGTTTTTTGATTTGCATTTCCCTGAGGACTAAGGATGGTGAACATTTCTTTAAGTATTTCTCAGTCATTTGACATTCCTCACTTGAGAATTCTCTGTTTAGCTCTGTACCCCATTTTTAAGAGGATTATTTGGTATTCTGGAGTCTAACTTCTTGAGTTCTTTGTATATTTTGGATATTAGCCCTCTATTGGATATAGAGCTGGTAAAAATCTTTTCCCAATCAGTTGCTTGCCATTTTGTCCCATTGACAGTGTCCTTTGCTTTACAGAAGCTTTGCAATTTTCCCATTTGTCAATTCTTGATCTTAGAACATAAGTCATTGGTGTTCTGCTCAGGAAATTGTCCCCTGTGACAATGTGTTCGAGGTTATTTCCCGCTTTCTCTTTTATTTGACTCATCATATCTGGTTTTATGTGGAGGTCTTTGATCCACCTGGACTTAAGGTTTGTCCAAGGAGATAAGAATGGATCACTTTGCATTTTTTCTACATGCTGACCACCAGTTGAACCAGCACCATTTGTTGAAAATGCTGTCTTTTTTCCACTGGAGAGTTTTGTCTCTTTTGTCAGAGATCAAGTGCCTACAGCTGTGTGGGTTCATTTCTGGGTCTTCATTTCTATTCCATTGATCTACCAGTCTGTGTCTGATCCAGCCCTACAGAGGATAATAGCAGAACAACTCCAGCACGAGGAGGGAAACCACACCCAAGAAAAAGCAAGAAAGTAATCTCACAACAAACTGCAAAGAAGAAAAACACACAAACGTAATTCCACCTCTAACAACAAGAATAACAGGAAGCAGCAATCATTTGTCATTAATATCTTTCAACTTCAATGGGCTCAGTTCCCCAATAAAAAGACATAAATAGCAGGCAGGAGTGAATCCTTTCAAATGCTTCAATTACACTGTGCTAGAACATATGAGACTCACTGTGAACTTCAAAGAAAATAAGTGAACTCTTGGTTGGTTTGAAGGTCTATGTTGATTTTCAACTTGACAGGAACAAAGAAATCAATGTGGAGAGAAATCTGTAAGCCTGTTTATGAGAAATAGCTAGCTAGCTTATATTAGTGGACGTGGGAAGACCTAGCTTACCTACGTGTAGCAGGAGTCCACCAGCTGGACTCCTGGGCCTCAAAGGACAATGCAAGGTGAGCGTCATCTCACTGCTTCCTAACTTCAGATGCAAGGTACCCAGCCTCATCATATGTCTGCTTACATGACCACCCTGCCATGGTGCACTGCACCTTTAAACCTTCAGCCAAATAAATCTGTCATCTCTTAGGTTGTTTCTGCTGAGCTATCCTAGCAAGTACAAAGGTAATTGTTACTGTGGGCTTATGTGCTCAGCCTTTGACAATACTGGAAAACTAGGAAATGGGTCAAATAACCAAAGGAATCTTTAGCTTGCACATATAATTCTTCTTGACTTCAAATAATTTTGCAATGTAAAGGATCTACTGACAAGATTGTCTAATTGCTTGATTTAAAACCTAGCCCTTTTTGAAAAGATGGGACACATACATACAAGTGAAAACTTCTGACCAAGTTACATAGCAGCATCTTACCTTAAAATTGTAACTTTTCAATTTTAAAGCCACAATTTATTTTATGTAAATCAATGCAAATTACATGTGAGTTAATGCTACAATAAAAAGCTTTACTATGCCTCTAAACAGAATTAACCCGAGGGACTCAGGCTACAAAATCCCTCTTTCCAAAACAACTTTTCTTTAGGTCCCTCCTGCTAAATGATGTTATGGAACCTAATTTTTGGCATCCAAGGATCCAGCATGCTGCCCTCCTAAATACACCTTGTCCTCTTTCTCGGTCATGGAACCAGAATTAACCTAACTGACTCATTTACTGTAATTTGTCATTGAATTCTTATCTGTTAACCTTACTTGTTTCTAAACAGAACTTGCAAAGGGGGCATGATTTCCAGCCTATCCTTGACAGTGCCAGCCATGCTAGCCCCTTTGCTCATTTTTATGACCAAAAATACTGACAAAACAAAACTTGGGAGAGCATTATTGTGCATTGGCTTTTGCCAGGATTTTGTCTATCAAGGCAGAAAAGGCATGGTGGCAGGAAGTAGAGGATGTATGGTTACATATATTGCATTTGCCACCAGAAAACAAAGAGTACACAGGGTGTGAGCCTGACTAAAAAGCCCCTAATGCCTTCCTCCAATGACAAAGTTTTTCAGGAGATTCCATCCCCTAAAGTTTCCCTAACTTTACAAAGCACATCCACAACCTGAAAATCAAGTGTTTGAGCACACGAGCCTTCTCGCATTACTCATTCAAACCATACAGCTTCCCAAGACAGAGCTTTTCATAAGCTTTTAAAACTTCTTTGAAATTTCCCATTTGAATATTATATTAGCCTTCTTAAACAGAGGTAAAACCAAAATTCATTTTGGAGGTTTTTAAATTAACTTTCTGAGATCCCATGAATAACCATACCATTGCATTTCCTTCTTCCAACAACACACTACACTCTCAATTCCATATCACTTATATTAAGAAATTATCAAGTCCACTTGTTAGTCCTCATTTGATCCTAAGGCTATTTTCTAAATAGCAAGGTAATTCTCAGTGTACCTACCAAAGCACAAATCATTTTCATTCCACAGACAGTCATAAACTGCAAGAACTTGTTACTTGGAGGTTGGGCCTTCTGAGTCCCCCACATAAACCTAGGCTGGGATTTTGGCATGGTAAATTACCTTGGAAAATTTCACCACCAGCTCCTACATGAAAAAACAGGACTGTAGTTAAAAAAATTTAAAACACAAAAAGGTAACGTGTAGTGTATATCAAGTAGGGTTAAATTATAATGAAACATATGGAAAAATATATGTGACATTCAAATGAATGCCAAATGCTTTTACTTTTTGCAAGTCAATATTAACTCAATAATACATGAAAATGTTACACATTCCTAAAGCAATAAAGGAAAACTATGCTATAATCTCACCAAGACATCATAGTTAAAATTTCATTCTTAAATGAAAAGATTTAGGCAAATATTGTAAAGGCAGCTTTAAAGCCAATTATTTAAAAAGAATTAAAGGGAAATACAGTCACACCAGTAGTTTCATTATGTCTTTTAAATTAATGAACAAGGTGAATGCACTAAAGTGTAGGCAAGCATAAACAAAGAGCTTTTATTTTAGCACAATGCTTATTAAAGTTTACCTAAGCAGAACACTGAATGTTCAACATTGTCAAGTCTATGACTGGTAACTTTTAGAATTATGTTTTAAAATTTTAAAGTAAAAAATAATTGTAACAGTAGCTAATTAACACCCATTTGTGTGATATGTCTATATGGTTATTAACTTGAACCAATTAAGAAGTCATTTAAATTATATAAAAATGCAGTACTGGTTAAAATTTTCCTTTGTTTTCTGCATCCCTTCCCATGATTTCTATACTTCTAGTCAAGAAAACGTTGCACTTAACTATTAGAATAAATGAAATTATGCAGGCTATATGTTACGCAGGCCCAAAGAATAACACTATTATCACTGTACAAAAAATTGTGATTATTTTGCCTCTTTCTAATTATATTCAAGCAATGTTTATGAGTTACTTGATTAATTATTCAGTTTTATTCAGGTTGATTCTATGGTCAACATAAAGGTAACCAGAACTTTTATTTCTTTAGTAAACAATTCATTAATATACACATATATTTCAATGAATGCATATAAAAAAAACCAAAGGCACAGTGTCTGATAGACTGTGCTTGGGAATACTAGGCAATTGTTGCATCAACTCATAACCATTTCTCCTGGAATAGGGAACATTGGTTGCTACTAGAAGAGTTTTATGAATTGATCTTATAGCACTAGCACTTATCAGCTAGATAAGTTGTACTGTGTCAGAAAAGATAACTCACATAGACACACATCAGCAGTTATATACATAGTTACAGTATACTCAGGAAACCATAATCCTCAAGAAAAGAGATGTATGAGCATAGATACTATGATAGTTTGCATATTTGATCCCTCCTTTAGGAAGGATTGGGAAATAGGGCTTTTTAAATTTTTTATTGGATATTTTATGTATTTATATTTCAAATGTTATCCCCTTTCCTGGTTTCCCCTCCAGAACCTCCCTATCCCAAGTCCTGTCCCTTCCTTTTATGAGTGTGTTCCCCCAACCACTCACCCAATCCAACCTCATCACCCTTGGCATTCCCCTATGTTGGGAAATAGAGTCTTCTCAGGACCAAGGGCCTCTCCTACTATTGATGCAGACAATGTCAACCTCTGCTACATATGTAGCTGGAGCCCTGGGTCCCTCCATGTATACTCTTTGGTTGGTGGGTTATTCCCTGGGAACCCTCAGGTTGGTTGACATTGTTGTTCTTCCTATGGGTTTGCAAACCCCTTGAGCTCCTTCAGTCCTTTCTGTAATCATTGAGTTGCCTGTGCCCAGTCCAATTTCTGGCTGTGAGCCTCCAACTCTATATTTGTGAGGCTCTAGCAAAACCTCTTAGGAGACAGTTATAACAGGCTCGTGTCATCAAGTACTTCATCAAGTACAGTGTCTGATAGACACTGGTTTAGATCTGAGTTTGCTGTCTGTATCTGGGATGGATCCCCAGGTGGGGCAGTCTCTGAATGGCCTTTTGTTCAGTTTCTGCCCCACATTTTGTCCCTGTCTCTCCTTTATATAGGAGCCATTCTGGGTTAAAAATTTGGAGATGAGTGGGTGGGCCCATCCTTCAACCAGGGACCTTGCCTAACATCTGGATATATTCTCTACTGGTTCTCCCTCCCCTTTGTTGGACATTTCAGCTAATATCATTCCCGTTGGGTCCTGGGAGCCTCTTGCTTTCCTGGAATCTGGAACTTGTTGGTGGCTACCCCCAGTTCTCCACTTCATTGTTACACACCTCTTTTCAAATTCCTGTCCCTCAATATATCACCTCTCTCTCCTCCCATACTTATCCTGCTCCCACTTTTCCCCTCCCCCATATTTCCTCCTCCCAAGTCCCTCCTGCCCTCTACCTCCCTCGAGTATTTTGTTCCCCCTTTTAAGGACTGAAGCATTCATATTTCGGTCTTCCTTCTTCTTGAGTTTTATATGGTCTGTGAATTGTATCTTGGGTATTCTGAACTTTTTGACTAATATCCACTTATCAGTGAGTGCATACCATATGTGTTCTTTTGTGACTTGGTTCCTTCACTCAGGCTGAAATTTTCTAGTCCCGTCCATTTGTTTAAGAATTTTATAAAGTCATTGTTTTTAATAGCTGAGTAGTACACCACTATGTAAATGTGCCACATTTTTTTGTATTGATTCCTCTGTTGAAGGACATCTGGGTTGTTTCCAGCTTCTGGATATTATAAATAAAGCTTCTACGAAGAAAGTGGAGCAAGTGTCCTTGTTACATGTTGGAGTGTCTTTTGGGTATGTGCTCAGGAGTGGTATAGCCGGGGATGCTGGTTCAAATGGAGGTCAGCATGTACAAGAATGCAAATTGATCCATTCTTATCTCTACATATAATGTTCATGTCCAAATGGATCAAGGACTTCCACATAAAATCAGATATGCTCAAACTAATAGAAGAGAAAGTGGGAAAGAGCCTCAAACACATGGGCACAGGGGGAAATTTCCTGAACAGGACACCAATGGCTTATGCTCTGAGATCAAAAATTGGCAAATAGAACCTTAAAAAATTGCAAAGCTTCTGTAAGGCAAAGGACACTGTCAATAGGACAAAACAGCAACCAACTTACTGTGAAAAGATCTTTACCAATCCTACATCTGATAGAGGGCTAATATCCAATATATACAAAGGATTCAAGAAATTATACTCCAGAGAACCAAATAACCCTATTAAAAATGTGATACAGTGCTAAACAGAGAATTCTCAAGTAAGGAATATCAAATGGCTGAGAAGCACCTAAAGAAGTATTAAATGTCTTTAGTCATCAGGGAAATACAAATCAAAACAACCCTGAGATTCCACCTCACCAGTCAGAATGGATAAGGACAAAAACTCAGGGGACAGCAGATACTGGCTAGATTGTGGAGAAAGATGAACACTCCTCCATTGTTGGTGGGATTGCAAGCTAGTACAACCATTCTGGAAATCAGCCTTGCTGTTTTTCAAAAAATTTGACATAGTACTACCTGAGGAAACATGGCTATTTTAAAGACAGCATGTCACTGGGTGGAGTTACCTTTGAGATTTCAAGAGCCCATGCCATTCCCAGTTAGCTTTTCTTGTCTCCTACTTTTAGTGAGGATGTAGCTTAGCATTACCATACCTGGTATCTCAGTTATCATGATCATAGACTAACCCTCTAAAATTATAAGTCCCCAGTAAATTCTTTCTTCTATAATTTGCTTTTTAATCAATGTATCTTCTAACAGCAATAAAAACATAACTAAGACAGAAGTTGTTCCCAGATGGTGGGATATGGCTGTGACAGAACTTACTAGGTTAATTTTTCCAGGAGTTTGGAAGATTTGGGTGCTTTGGCTTAGAAAGTTCATTAAATACTGTAAGCAAGGCTTAATGGACCATCCTAGTGGGAATTCAGAAGACAATAAGGTTCAGAGCAATGTCGACTTTGAAGGCTAATTCAACAGTTTTTCAGAAGCAAAGGATTAGAGTTTATTATTGTGATAATTTGGCAAAGAATATACCGGCTTCTTGTCCTTGTCACAAGAGTCTACATGAGGCTATCTTGTCAAGTTCTGTACTAAACTTCATTGGCAGAGGAGATTTCAAGACAACTTAATATTGTCTCTGCTCTATGGTAACTCGCCATTATTCTTATGCAAGTCTAGAATGAAGAAGAAAAGGTGAGACTAAAAGAAATACAAAATGTGCAGTTCGATGAGGAAAAACATAACACCAAGAAACTTAATGATAGATGCAAAGTTGTGCCGAAGGAGATAAAGAAGAGCTTGGTATGAAAGAGAATAAAAGGGGGTAGTGCTCTCAACACAAGACCTTACCATTCCATATCTCATAGCTTTGTGAAAGGGAAAAGCTTAAGAAGCTTAAGTATCTGTAGCTTCTGCTCCTAAAATTGACAATAAATCAAAGTTTAAGAAAGTATAATTTAAGTAGATGGGCTGTCTCCATCTCAAGCATACAGTCAAATATAGCAGCATTGGCCACATGGCTTTAAAGTCTTAAAGGATACAGAAGTATTCTTGGCAATTTTCTAAGCAGTTAAGAGAAGTCACTAAGGCCAGAGTTGTGGCAGGTTAGGGTGCCTGAATGAATACTCTGAGAGGCCTTTCCTTATAGCTGTGAAAGTGAAGGCTGAATCATATTGGGTATCCCAGGTTATTGAAGACATCAAGCTATGGGATATCTATCAAGGAGAGCTGGATACAAGAGTGGAACTAGCCCAAGAGAGAAAAGTGTGTATAAAATACAGGGCTTCTTTACACCCTCTCCCTACAAGTGTGTTATAAAGAAAGTTGGAAGGATGTAGCCATCCTTTTGACATCAGGTATCAGGCTGCATGATTTAGATTTGCCTTGGTGTTGTCCAGTCTTGCTCTCGGCCAGTATTTTGTCATTATTCTCTCATAACGCGCTTTTGGATCTGGAATGTGTACTCTGTTCCATTATCTGTTGGAAATATGCACTTTTTTATTTTTCATGGATTATAGTTAAGAGAATACAAAATGTGCAGTTCGATGAGGAAAAACATAACACCAAGAAATTTAATGATAGAAGCAAAGTTTTGACTATCAGGGCAGAACATGAGAATTTAAACAGTGTCGAGACTGTAGAAGACTACAGGGCCTTTTAAATTTGGACTAAATGCAGTTTGCATTCTTCCACGCATTCAAGGCTATAGGATTAGGGAATGGAAGACAGTAGTTTGAATGAGAATACCTCCAATAGGCTTTATGTTTGAATACTTGGTCCCTAGTTGGGGGAACTCTTTGGACAGAGGTGTAGCATCATTGGAGAAGGTATATCACTGGGTATAGGCCTGAAATTTCAAAAAACGCATGTTATTCCCAGTCATCTGACCTTGTGCTCTCAGCTATGAATAGCATGCCTGCCTGCATGTGTGCTCTCAGCTATGAATAGCAGGCTTGCCTGCCTGCTCCTATATTCCACATCATGATGGTCATGGTTCCTGACCCTCTGAAACTGTAAGCACCAAATAAGTTGCTTCAGACATGGTATTTTACAACTTAATAAAAAAGAAGTTAAAATGTGTGGTAAGATAGAAGTGGCCTGAAAGCCTCCAGAATGTGGTGACTTCACATCTTTATGAGGAGCCTGGGCTTATTAAAAGCTCATTCTACTGGAATGAAAATTGTTAATATTTCCTGTGAAATATAATCCTGTGATTATATGTCTACTAATATATCTCAGTTCCTTTTCATGTTGCTGTGATAGATAAGATAGCCTTCAAAAGGAAAGGTAAAGAAGAGGGATTATTTTGTCTTCCAGTTCCCAGTATGGATTTTCCAATTGGAAAGGGTCTCAACTCAACAGTGATTTACATAAACTGGTCACATTGTATCCAAAATCCTGGAGGAGAAGCCAAAAAATCCTCCAGTGGGGCAGTTTTCTTATTTTCACGCACCCTATCAGCCTAAGCAAAAGAATGGTGCTGCCCACTTTTCGACCTCCCTACCTAACATAATCTAAGCAATACAATCCCAACCCTGGGAGATGTGCTTAGAGACTATAGTTTGCAATCATGATTGAGAGCATGCTTGCCAGATGATTCCCAATCCTATCAGGCTGACAATACCACCCAGTACAAATTAGGATGTGTAAGTGAATGTAAGCATACACTCTCTGATAATTACCTAGGTCTTATCTCTGACCATAAAGGAGACCTGCACATGCTCATTCATGCATACCAGCCCCACATATGTTAAATTATAATAGCAAAAGTATCATGTGAGTCTTCTCACATGGGGATCATGTGGGGATTTCTTTGTATCATCTTCCGCAGCTTCCAAGTAAAGCAATTGGGTAGAGATGAAAGTTCCTTGAGTTAAATATCTGAAACTGAAGGCTGTCAGCCCATATCTCACTGCTTTGTTCCCTAAATAAAGACATTTTTGGAACCCAGACACACCCTTGTTCCATGAATTGTCTGTGGCTGTCTGCGCAACAAAGACAGAATATCACAAGAGTCCAGATGGAACACAAAGCCTAAAATACTCACATTCTGGCTTCCTACAGAGAAAGCAAAGTCAACCTCTGACTTCGGACATCACACAGTTCACAACACGAAGGCTTCTGCACACACCTTTCCTCTTTTGATTTTTGCTTTTTATTCTTTCTTATACCTCAGATGTACCTGGATTCAGTAACCTGTGTCAATGCAAGTTTTAGGTATTCAGTGAAATGTGTCCTTGACACCTCACTTACAATTGCTTGTCCAAAAAATTGAGTTCATTTCTTACAGACATGGGAGATTCTTATGTTTTAATCACTCCTTTTAAAGCATTGGATTGGTGCTTTCCTTTTGTTCCAGTCTCCAATTTTGATTTGTTGATGATTTAACTGTCAATCTAGCCAATGATCTTTCAAAAAACATCTTTCCTTTTGATTCATCTCTGTCCTCTAAAACTATATTTCCTTTTTTTAAAAAATTAATTTCTATTTGAGTACAATGTAGCTATTTTCAGACATGCCAGAAGAGGGCACCAGATCTCACTACAGATGGTTGTGAGCCACCATGTGGTCCCTGGGAATTGAACTCAGGACCTCTGGAAGAGTAGCCAGTGCTCTTAACTGCTGAGCTATCTCTCTAGCCCCCATATTTTCTTTTAAACTGTTTGTTCTTTAGTTTTCTTCTTGGGCAGTTTCAACTTAATGTGTTTAGTTGAACTGGCTTCTTGGTAACCTTGTATAGAGTACACGGACTTCTGGATACTGAGACTATTACCATCTTTCAGGCATAGAAAATCCTCAACCATTTCTTTGGCTGTATCACCCATTGCTTTGTTGGAAAGCAAGTTACGGGAGACAGAGTTTATTTTTGCTCATAACTCCAGGTTCTAATCCATCACAACTGGGAAGCAGGAGCTTGAGGCAGCTGCTTACCTCACAGCCATTATCATCAACAGAGCAAGAGTGAATTCATGTTTAGTGTTCAGCTAACTTCCTCTACTCCATACAGTCCTATGCCCAAAACCATTTACTACCAGGCTGGATCTTCCCACAACAGCTAATGCAATCAAGACAACACCCATAGATATTCCCACAGAATAACCCTATCTAAACAATATCTCACTGATCTTTTCTCAAGTGACCGAGTCATGTTGATGATTAAAATGAACCATCAGAGCCACCATATAATATTTCTTTTGTACTTGAGGCCTTTGTTTCATTTCTCAGACCTGTTTGAGTGACACCACAGTTACTAATTTTTCTTGTTTCTACTCCTACATGGGTCATTTTGCACTGGACATTAGACAATTTCTTAATTATATAGTTTTAGATACCAAGAATATCTCACCTAACTTGAGTTTACTCTTAAGCCACTCGTGATGAATAAAAACTATGTTTTTCTGTTTTTTTTCCAACCTGATATAGCATAATTTACAGTTCCCAATTTTCTATAGAAATCCTTCCTTTTGCTTTCTTCATGGATCCGTTTTCCTTTCTTTTCCTCCATCTTTTAAATTCTTTACTTTATCCTACTCTCTTTCTTTGTGTGCACATCTATGTTGCATATTTGTCAATGTGTATGCATATGTACATGTGTGTGCATGTATAAACAAATGCAAATTCACATAAATATCATAGGACATACTTGGGTTGCAGTTTCCCATCCTATCTCTTGCTTTATGACAAGTTCTCTCATTGGCCTATAAATCACAGTCTGTTTGGCCAGTGAGCCCAAGGAATCCACCTATCTCTACCTACCTAGAGCATGGATTACAAAAGCAAGCCATCATGATGGATTTTTTTCATGGATCCTAGGGTTGAAAGCCAGGGCCTCATGCATGCAAAGTAAGCCCACTACACATTGAATGCCTCCTCAGCTCTGGTCCTTTATTTATCTGTGTACTTCTACAGTTGATGGCTATTTATTTCTGATTCTTGTAACTTCTATGAGGCTTTTAACTCCATTTCGGCCTTTCATTTATTTTTACATGCCCTAAAATAATCTGTCACATATTGTGCCCAGTTATCTTCAATGTGATGTGACGAATCTTCTATCCAATAAAAGCATTTTTAAAACTAATTGGCAACCAGTTTTTAAACTAGAGTGTTCTATCCTACATTAAATTTAGCAGATGATACAGGCAATTCAGTAACATGACTAATTCTACCTTTTACATCCCTTGACTCATAGCCTGGGGGTAATCTCTTCAGGGGCTCAGCTTACCAAGAAAATAGTCCTATTAGGCTTCACTCTTTAAGAGAATTCTGACTTTGATTTTCCCTTCAGTTCTCAGAACACCCATATGAGAAAATCAAATACCTTCAGGGCAAAACTCGAATTTTGTGCTGACAGAAGTACTCAGCTTCATTATTCTTTTCTCTCAGCTTGGTAATCTCTCCCTGCCTACTGTCTACCTGAAGCTTCTTAATTGCTTTCAGCAGAGGTAACTCAGGGTAACATTCACCTCAAAGCAAATAGGAAAGTTTATTCTGGGGTCAAATGGACCATGGCCTGAGAATGCAGATTTAGGTTACCCCAAATTCTGTGTTCCAGTGTGGAAATGGCTTGAACAACAAATAAAGAAGTAACAAAGTGATAATAAAAAAAGGGAATCATACATAAAGGCACTTTTCAATCATATTGATGAAATTGGTAAAATGCTTAAGTGGGTTACACCAAAGCCAAGAAAGTTCTGCCATAGGCCTTAGATGCCATCTGTCAACATTTTTAGTCCTGTGATTGGTTGAAGACTAGGGCTATAAGGTTACACATTCCAAAGGATTGACCTAATGGTCCCAAAACTGCTAGATGAAGTGCAGAAGCAAGCTATACATAGATATTAATTATCAGGGTTATAATGCTCTGTACTGTGTCATTCCAATCTTTCATATCGCCGAGGCTCTAACTTGTTAGTCAGCCTTACAGAGAGGAGCTTCAGTGGAACACGTGGTCCTTTTTTAAGGATATTTCAATAGCAATCTTCATAGCCATCTTTTGAAAACACATTGAAAGGTCAGATACTTTGGCTACATGAAGTCTTAAATAAATTTGAAGTTTCTGTTAAGGTCAATGCTTGCTCTGCTCTCTTGGTGGGCAGTGGGCTGGGGTGAGTGTCCCATCTTTCCACCCTACTATGATAGTGCAGACAAACTACCTGATTGCTTTCCTCCAACATAAAATAGTGCCATTCTGGACTAATCATTTAAGGGTGTTTTTATGCCAAAAGATCCGGGGCTGGTACAGCTAACTACCCTGTTGAGAATTCTCCTGATGGTTTGTTTAGTTGTGAAAAGAGACAGCTCTGCAACTTTCCTGACAAAGTGTGGTATATATTTCTCCAACCCTTGAGCCTGGTCTGTTTCATATCTCACTCTGTGTCTACTGTGCTACACAAAAGGTTGCCACCTATATTCTGAACAGAGACTGGTTGGTGAATCTTTGGTTCATTTGTTACTTTTGTGGGATTTTGTGAAGCTCACAGGAACAAGGCAGGAAAGACGGCTAGAGAGCAGGACTAATGAATGTTAAAATAAGGCCCTGCTGGTTTAACAGCTGACCTTGCTCCTAACCATAGATCCATAAGGAGTAGCCAGGTAAATCCTCTGTGACCAGCCAAGGGCATCGGAATGTTTTATAACAGTAAGAGAACTAGAAGATGTCTTCCTTTAATTCTTATCTCAAACAGCTGATTTTGCTTTTGCTTTTTGTTTTTGTTGTTTCTTTTCTTTTGTGTTTGTTTGTTGTTGCATCTGAAAGTAATTTCTCCTAAAATTACCTATACCTTTTTGTTTCTGTGCCCTTGTTTGTCATTTCAGTTAGAACCTGCGTGACATTAATTCTTCTTTTTTTTTTTTTTTTGCTAGGTCTAGATTTTATATCTATGATGGAGTTTAGAATTGCCATGGAAACAAAGTGCATAGCATGCTTGTTAGAGAATGTCAAGACTGTGTTGAGATTGAAGACCCACCCTGAATGTGGGCATCAGTATTCCATGGGAACTAAGGTTGTAGTTTTAGTTCAAAGGAGAAAACAAACTGAGCACACCATTTACCTCTTTCAGTTTCCTGATGGCTAAGGACACTGGACCAGGTCCCTCATACTCCTGTAGGTTGTCTGCTATTATGAACTGTACCCTCAAACTGTGAGCAAAAATAAACCACTCTCTTTCCTTTAAATTTTGATCTTCCATCATTTTTAAGAGCAACAGAAACAATAAACTGAGGTACCATTCATGGATTTCATTCTCTTTCCCATTATTTTTACTATATCCATGCTTTCCATGGTGAATCTGTACCTTTTTTCTCTTCACCCCCTACTTCTGTGGTTTGGGTAACCTAATCCATATATTTATACACAACTCTTTTTCTTCACTACAAATGTGTAGATGTGGTCTGACAGACAACAGACATATGTCCCCGTTAATAAGGTTTAGTATATCACATGATGTTTAAACTTAGTCTTCTGTGCCATCTGCTGGCTGGCTGGCTCCTTCTCCACAGTATGCAGTACCATAAGTTATCATCCAGTGACCAGCCAGGGACACTGAGGCAGGGCAGGCAACTTGCTCTATGCCAACTTCTTTCCATCATTCTCTTTGTTTCTTTCCCACTGGTCTATTTGGGTCTTCTTCTCTGTCTTAAAATGTCAAGATTCTTTACTCCTCTCATTTGTTCTGTAGGATAAATAATAAATCCTGTGTAACTATAATTAAGCATAATTATCATAAGTAATAATAAATTCTGTGCATTTTAAAATTAGATGTGAAAGTAAGTTATTACACAGCCACGACTTGCAGAAGCTGAGCATGCACTGCTGAGGAAATAGCAAATAATTAGGACATGTGTTACCTTAAGTTGGGTCCTGCTTCTCCCAACAATCTTTAAGTGTTTGTAACTTCCTGTTCTGGCTAGAATCCAACTTTGGCCTGATGACCATTCTGGTTGACTGGGATATGGCTTTAAAGCTGAAACTGACATTTTTAAATTGTAAAGAGCTGAAGGGGCTTGCAACCCCATAAGAACAACAATGCCAACCAGCCAGAGCTTCCAGGGACTAAACTACTACACAAAGACAATACATGAACTGACCCATGGTTCCAACTACATATGTAGCAGAGGATGGCCTTGTTGGGCACCAGTGGAGGGAGAAGCCCTTGGTCCTGCATAGGTTGGACCCCAAGTGCAGGGGAATGTTGGGGGACAAGGTGGGGGGATGGATGGGGAAAACACCCTTATTGGAGAGGGGGAGAGGATAGGGGACTTATGGACAGGAAATGGGGAAAGGGAATAAAGAAATGTAAATAAAGAAATATATCTAATTAAAAAAGAAATACCAAAAAATGTAAAGATAATTTTTTTGTCTGTAATACATCCTGTTGCGCCACAAAAGTGTTCTTAATGAAGCAAACTCAACTTGGATTTAGAGCGAGAACTTCACCTCTAACAACAATGATTCTCATTCTTCCTAATACTGTGACCTTTAATAAAGTTCCTCATGTTGTGATGACCCCCTACAATAAACATTATTTCATTGCTACTTTATAACTGTAATTTTGCTACTGTTATTAATTATAATGTAAATATCTGATATGCAGATGGTCTTAGGTGAATCCTATGAAAGGGTCATTCAATTGCAATGGGGATAAAATCCACAGGTTGAGAACCACTGCCTTAGAAAAATTTTTAGGGACTAGTGAATGGGACTTACAGACTTCTGAAATATTTGTATTTCAGAAGTCTGAATGTGGTCTGGGATATTAGTTTAGGAAGTCTCAGTACAGATAGCTCAGCTCTATGTGTAAGTGTCTTCTAGTGTGTGTGTATGTGTGTGTGTGTGTGTGTGTGTGTCACTGTATGTGTGTGTTAATGTGTGGATATGTGACTGTATATGTATGTATGTTAGTGTGTATTTGTGTTATGAGGGTGTGCTATTCTATGTGTGTGTGGGGTATATGTGTGTGCTAGTATATGTATTGTGCTAGTGTATGTGTATGTGCAAATGTATGTGTGTATGCGAGTTTGTGTGTGTCCAAGTTCATGTGTGTATGTGAGTATGTGTATACAAGTGTATACGTGTGAGTATGTGTGGTTGCATCATGTTTGGTGTGTTATTCACCAAATTATCTCAAATTGTCCATCTATATTAGCTATCATAAATGAATACCTTCTCCTGACAGTAATAATTTACTCCTAAATTTGATTTGAAATCCTAATGTAGGGTCTGAAAGAAAGACTCATCATTGTTCTTTAGAATATTGCCTGAGAGAGCTCAGTCTTCATATGAGAATTCCCTTCTGGGTTATGTTATTCGCACAACTGGCAAGCTGATGGTATCTTTAGGCTATTAGGAACGTCTTTTCTTCCCCATAATGCCTTAAGGTTCTTTATGGGACCCTTCAGGCTTCTTCAAAGTGTTCCGTAAGATTCTAAATAAATATCAAGACCCTTAAATCATTCTTTAAGGACCAGCCAGAGAGGAAGCTGGGGTTTTGGCTCCTTTGGTAGCATGCCTACTAACATATAAACAGCCTTGTGTTCAATCCTGAGTGCTACATAAGCCAGGCATAACAGTGTACTCCTGTGACCTCTATGGTCAGGAAGTAGTTAGGAGGATCTGCAATTCAAGGCAATCCTTAGCTACATAGAGTTTAGGCTTACAGGGGGTTACCAAAGGTATTATTCATCTAAAATTAAAACAAATCAACCTGCAAAATTCCAGAATATATTATTTATTTTCTTCAAACTTTGATAAAACTATAGCCAGAAGCCGGTAAGAACACAGATGTCCTCCAACAGAGAAATGTCATAAATTTACGTGATGGGGTACTACTCAGTTATCAAAAAAAATGACTTCATGAAATTCACAGGCAAATGGATGGAACTAGAAAATATTATTTTGAGTGAGGTAACCAAGTCACAGAAGGACACACATGGTATGCCCTCACTGATAATTGCATATTAATCCAAAAACTCGGGAATACACAAGATCCAATTCACAGACCACATGAAGCTCAAAAAGAAGGAAGACCAAAATGTGGAGTCTTTAGTAGAAGGGGGAAGAAAATGCTCATGGGAGAAAATACAGGGACAAAGAGTGGAGCAGCGACTGAAGGAACAACCATCCAGAGACTGACCCACCTTGGGATCCATTCCATATACAGCCACCAAACCCAGTTACTATTGCTGATGCCAAGAAGTGCTTGCTGACAGGAATCTGATATGGATGTCTCCTGAGAGACTCTGTCAGAGCCTTACTGACACAGATGAGGATGCTTGCAGCTGAAGATTGGACTGAGCATGAGGACCCCAATGGAGGAGTTAGAGAAAGGACTGAAGGAACTAAGCAACCCCACAGGAATAACAACAATATCAACCAATCAGACCCCCAGAACTCCCAGGTACTAAACTACCAATCAGTGAATACACATGGAGGAACCCACGGCTCCAGCCACATATGTGGCAGAGGATGGCATTGTCTGACATCAGCAGGAGGAAAAGCCATGCTCCTGTGAATGCTCATTTCCCCAGTGTAGGGTCATGCCAGTGTGTTGAGGTGGGAGTTGATGGGTGAGAGGGCAACATCCACACAGAAAAAGGGGGAAGAGGGATGGGAGAAGGGGAAACAGGAAATGGGGTAATATTTGAAGTGAAAATACATAAAATATCCAATAAAAAGGAAAACTAGTTTTTACACCCACTCCCTGATTCAAGAGGGAAGACTTCTCCTTGCCAATGTGAGGAACATAAACAAATGGTTGTTTTTAGTTTTCTACTCTGAGTTCCTGATGGAATGAACTCTGTAAATGAAACATGATTTTTTACCTGTATCCTGTGTGTTTCTTCTAAAGTATCTATTCCTTCCTACAGATTTTATAGAGGAAATGAAGTAGTCCCTTACCCCCATCATATACTGTCTATCACCTCTCACTTTTACTTCTCTACATTTTTTCTCCTCTAAAAACAATTTCAATTTATTACCCACTGTGCTATACTGGCGCTTCCTTAAAATTAAATTCATTATTGTTTCTGCTGCTTCAGTGTAGCATCTACATTAGATGTAGAATTCCGCACGTGTAGTCATGTCGTACCTGCATATACTTCCTCAAAGACACCTGCACACATTAGCACTCTTTGTCAATGTTGTGCTTATTTAATTCATTTAAATCTTCATAGCTTGATATTATATTTATATTAAACCCTTTCAAATTAATTTAATGATTGTATTTTTATAAAGTTTTTGAACATATATTGATCATATTTCTCAATATACCCTTCCATATTTTTCTCTTACTTTTCTTTCTCTTAAACTTCAGTATTCACATAAACAGTTTGACTTCTATTTTTATGTTATTTATTATGTGCATGTATACATATACACATGAATAAATATGCACATATATGTATACACATATGATTTTGTATGCATATAAAGTATAGAAACCATAAAAAATGGCAAATATATATTATTGATAGTGGCTTAATTCTCTCTGCTACTTTTAGCACTTTCCATAACAATCATTGCCACCGAGCAACAGTAGAATTAAAACCCACATTCATGATTAAAGAAATGCAGAGGAGAGAGAAATACCTTGCAGGAGTTTAGAACATCAACACCCCTTGCAGAGGGTGTATGTTTGGTACCAACACTCATGGTAGGCAGCACATAACCACATGTAACTGCAGTTCCAATAGTTTAAACCTCCTCTTTTGAGTTCCATGGGCACGTGCACTCACTTCCACACAGCCCTAAGCAGACACACACATATTAAAAGATAAATAAAATCTTCTTTTGAAAAAAGTAGGGTGGCTTTCTCATGTCAACTAATAATTATGACCCAAACATCATTTAGATCAAAGCATTCAGTCAGAATTTTGTTTCAAAATATCTTTAGCAACATCTTCTCTCGCCTCTGATGAAAAAACATGGACTCTGCGTGGCCCACCTTGTCTGCCAAAGGGATGTAAAATCAGGGCCACTCTTCCCTACAGTTCTGCTTGGCACTATGATCACAGTGCCAAAGCAACTTGCATTTCCCAGGAACAGGAAGCCTGGCTATAATAATTCAGATACTGCGGTTTGTTCCTGAAACATATGGTGTCAGCTCTGACTTATCCTGAGGAAAGCTGGTCAGGAAGAGGAACCACTGAAAAGCTGAAATCTTTCCCAACAGTGATAGGGAAGACGGCAGGACACTGGCATCCTTCCTCCTCCAGCTCAGGCTGCCTGCCAGTTTGTGGTCCATATGCTGAGCTAGGAGAGCTGCTTTGATCATTATGATGATTCCAAGTTGCTCAGGGCTGATATTCCCCTTAGAGTGTGCTCCAGTTCAAGCCTACTCCTATTGCAGAAGTTACAGTTCGCAGGCTTAAGTGGGGGAAATGGCTCAGCACTTCTAGGAGTAGCCTTGGCTTCCATTCTTTCTGATAACTGAGTTGTGATCAGGCTTCTGTTTCTGTATACCACAATGTTCACTTACATGAAACATTTTTTCCCCTGGGGTAAACACCCAGCACCAACTGTGGCAATAGATGGCAGTAGACAAAATATCAAGTGTCCCCTGTAGGACTCATGTAATGATGCTACGACCACTGCACTCAGTAACATTCAGAATCTTTAGTCTATGTTTTATTCTCTGATGATTTCATGAAGACATGGTGCATGTGAACCAACAGTTTGTGCGGGGAGTAAAAGAAATTAGTCAATTTTAAAGGTATATTTCTTCTTCGATATCTTCATACATTTGAAAAATGAACCTTGAAGTTAAGTCCTCCCCTACCCACAGACACCCTCAGTATATCCTTGTCTCTCTCACACCTTTTCCTGTGTGTTTGTGTTGGTGTGTGTGTGTGTGTGTGTGTGTGTGTGTGCGTGTGTGTGTGTGTGTGTGTGTGTGTGTGTGCGTGTGACCTTGAGCTCAGTTATGATTGCCTTGTGGAATGTTGACTGATCTTGTTGGCTTACTCTTATGAAGGTCTTGTGGAAGGAATTCATGTGCACTTAGTCATGCATGAAGACAGTATTTCACAGCACTCCTCTTCAGCCTCCACTTCTTAAATTACCTCTTCCATGATGTACTTTGAACATTGTGTATGTGGAGATCAGGGTGGGGGCAGAAGACTTGAAAATTCAATAGACACTTATTTTACCAGTTACAAGTTATACATCTCTGCATTAACTGTTGACCATTGCAGAGAAAAACTTCTTTAGCCAAGGCTGAGTGGAACATAAAAACATTTTACACACACACACACACACACACACACACACACACACACACACACACACACATCAGCAAGAACATACAAAAGCAAGCAGACACGCAAAAAGAGTTTTTGCCTCCTCCTCATATAAGCAGAGAGAGGGGGGAAGGGAGAGGGGGAACCAGGAAAGGGAATAACATTTGAGATGTAAATACATAAACTAAAATAAGATAGTAAATGAAAAAAATTAAAAAGACTATTTGCCTCATTTACTTAGCCACTTCCCCGAATTAAAAATACTAACTCCTTCTCCTCTTCAATCTTTTCATTATGTACATAAATGCACATACATATACGTATGAAATACCCTGGCTTTCATGTTGCTCTTCTGGAATACTGATAGCATAATAAGATAGTCAAATAATACCTTCTCTTGTTACTGATCATAGTGGGAAATCTTTGTGGCAACACTACAATGTCATTTTTTTTTATCTGAGAACAAGATATTTTATGGTATAAACTGGACAGTACATATCCAAGTCCTCAGTTGGTAGTTTCTCTTTTATTTTCCATCTCTTTATTTTAACCACTCCCTCATCTTTCCCAGAATATGACACACATAAAATATTAATAACCTCACCAAACTACTTTCACTATAATTGTCTTTATACTTCCCTATCCTGTGACATCACTGAGCATTCCCTTGTTTGTTTGTTTGTTTGTTTTTCTGTGATCTAAAGAACAAGAAAGAGATGAGAGTTGGCCCAAAAGTAAAGCCACGATGAGTTGTTCCATTTTACTTTAAATATCATAACCACAGTGCCTGGAAAGATATAAACAAAGGAGCAAGGTCAAGTCACTGTGGTCTGTACTTCTGGATAAAAAGGAATGGTGAGGCTAGAGTGATAACTTGGCATCTAGGAGAACATGCTGATCCATGACTCAGCACATAATAGAATGTGCTGAGCTTGCAAAGAACCCCAGTGTAGCTCCCAGGTTAGATGACTAGCAACTGCGCTTCATTCTACCTCCAGAGATAATCAGACGACCACTGTGTGTTCTGCACAGGCACCACATTCTTGCATAGTAACTCCCGTACACACACACACATAACTTTAAAATACTCTAAAGTGTGAAAAAAGTATAACACTCCTATCTTATTAAAACTGCCTATTTTCCAATTTATCTCTGGTGTCAATGTGTTTTACTAATGTAGCAAAATTTAAGGTAGTCAACTTAAAATGAAGAAGTGTTTATTTTAGCTTATACATTTTGAAGATGTCAGATCATGGTTGGTTGCTCCCATCTCTTTTGAGATAATCATAAGATGTCAGGTGTGTGAGGTAGAAGAGGTATGCTCACCTCATGGCTAGAGGAGAAGAGAAGGTTCTTTTTACAACACCCTTTCACATGGGCACATATCCAATGACTTGAACCCTATTATACATGCCTCTTAAACAGGCAACTGCTCCCATTAGTACCATGGAATAGGAACCAACTATGCCATATGGTCATTTCTGAAACATTCCAAAGCCAAATGCTTCTAACTCCTGGTAGATGAGATGACACCCTGTGCCTTTATTTTTCATCATCTTCTCAAACCTTGTAGTTCCTAGGAACTGCTCAGCAAATGAATCAATGTGGATTCTCACCATGGACTTTCTACTGATACGCACATTTTATATAACAGTTAGTCTCTCCTAGTTTCCTATTCTTGAGTACAAGGTTTGGGTTTTGTTGTTGTTGTTGTTGTTGTTGTTGTTGTTGTTGTTGTTGTTGTTTTACTTTGTGTATCTGTTTGTCAAATCCTACCCATCTCAAAATAAGAGTCTCACATATAGACAAAATCTTCTTTATAAGTACTGTTATAGAGATAGAGGGATTACAAAGTAGCCTGCAGTCTACTTCTGTTGGCTATTTTGTTTCGTCGTTTGTTTATTTGGTTGGTTGAGTTTTTGAGACAGGCTCTCACTATGTAGCCCTGGTTGGCCTGGAACTCATTTTTAGTTTTAACTGGCAACATGATGCATGGAACAAGAATGACAATTAAAAATTACTGTAGCAAGTTGACCTTTAGGCAAATGTTTGGGGGATTATCTTGATAGTTTATTAATGTACAAAGACCCAGGTCATTGTACGTAGTGACATTCTTTAACAAGAAGGAACTGAACAAAAGAGGAATAGACTAGTTGAGCATAAGCATAATTGAGCAAACAACAATCCATATCTTTATTTTTTGTCTGTTCTTGACTGCAGATATAATAATGCTTTAGGTTACCTACAATAATATCCTATAACCTAGAGTTGTAAGAAGAATGAGCCCTGCCTTCCTGTTTGGTTTTTGTCAGGGTATTTTATTATAGCAAAAGAACTCAAACTATGTCAGATACCCTCTATTCAAACAAGATTACAAAAAAGACAAAAGCATTTAACTATGTAAATTTACATATGGGTAAATATATGTATTTATATATAGATAAGTATATACCTAAATTATAATTTTTATATTTATATTACCCAAGTATATAATTATATAAATATAAATATAAATATAAATATAAATATAAAAATTATGTGTGATATATAAAATTAATACGAATACATAAATTTATGTATATATTTATATATACACATATTTTACAAGAAATAATCTTTGCTACTGAGTTTCTATTAATTTAGACTCTGGGAAATGCTCAGTGCATATTTTTTTCATTATTTATTTTTCTTTTATTGAAATATTTTTGTACAATATATTATGATCAGGTTCCCTTCACTTATCTCCTCCCAAATTCTTTTAATTCTTTTAGCATCCTTACCCAACCAACCCATGCCTTTTTTTCTCTTCCTTTGTATAGGAAACAAATGTTCTAGGCTTATTCCAATTGAAGAGTTCCCGAGTAAGCCTACATTTTTGTTGTGGTTTTGTTTTGTTTTGTTTGTAATTGTCTTTCTTTAGTGGGTATGGGTTAACAACTTTAGCAGGAGTAGATATTCCAAGATGGCATTTCAAGTCTCATTCCGAATTAGTGGAGAATCTTTCTGAGTAGGACAAACTCTTGTAATTGACTTGGATAAATCTTTCCAAGGTTGTAGAGGAAAAGTCTTCCTTCAGTTCAGTTCTGGTGCCTCAAATATTCTCTCAAGTGGTCTCTTATATTAATTATAGCAACCTTTACTATTCAAAGTTTGTCTCCAGGGTAGAAATGTGTCTGACAGAAAAGTTCCTTGATGTGATGAAATGAAAGCCAAATACTTCCCTTGACTGAGCAATGGGACTAATGACAGCTCATGAGGTGGGGGAGCAGGGTACCAGAGCTTCCCATCCCTCTTTTCTTCTGATCTGTCAGTCTGTACTAGTTTACCTTGTTTCCTCACTGGGACCACCAATGCTTCCTGACCTTGTTAGGAGCCTTCACAGCTTACCATCTAGTCATCACTGAATCCCAAGTCATTTTGCTTGAGAGAAGTCTGTAGTTCTATGAAATCAGAAGGTAATGAATAGGAAGACTTAATAGCCTCCTCCATGTAGGTACAGGTTTTAATAGTATATGACAGATTGTATTTTTCAACATTCACTTTGATGTTAGGTTCCATTTTTTTCTTTGACATATTAAACAAAAGTCTTGCTTCTAACCCTTGTAAGTATGGTTATATACATTTAATTGGACTTAAAGTATTGAAAATGGCTCAACTCTGACTTTTTTCTTGAATGACTTGCCAATTTATATTAAAATTGTCTTTGTAGGGGTTGGGGATTTAGCTCAGTGGTAGAGCGCTTGCCTAGGAAGCGCAAGGCCCTGGGTTCGGTCCCCAGCTCTGAAAAAAAAGAACCAAAAAAATTGTCTTTGTAAACAATACATTATGAAGTCCTTTCTAAGAATGGTCCCAGAAGTATTCTAGAGCCCATATTCTAAGTGACACTATTATTGGACATTTTGTAATATACATATCCTATATAGGTATATGCATGAAGGCATGTATTTTACAAACTAGGCATAGTGAGAAATCAATGATAATAACAGCACAATTTAGCAATGAATGTGCTGTAGTAAGAGTTGTGAAAATATGCTCTCTCTCCCACAGAATAGAGATTTTGTGACTCTTATTTTTAAGACAAGGTCTTGTTTTCCCCAAGATGGCCTTGAATGCAATTTCCAGTTATGCATGATTTATTTTTTGATTGTTTTCCTGTTGCTGTGATAATATACTAAGACCAAAAGCACCTTTAAAAAAAAGGACTTATTTTAGCTTACAGTTCCAGAGGTATAGAGTATGTAATGAGAAGAAAGAAGTTCTGCCAGGGAACTGTGAAGGTAGTAGGTATGGAAAGTTAGCTGGTAACATTTCACAGACACACACACACACACACACACACACACACACACACACACACACACACACGACAGGAAGTGGGACAAGTCTATAAAACCTTGAAACTATCCAAGCTAACATACTTCCTGCACCAAAGGTCTTCCTTCTAAAGGTTCTATAATGTTCTGGAAGAGTATTATCAACTTGGAGTCAAGCCTATGACATAATCCTATGGAGTGCATTTTTCACTAAGACCAAAACAATGCTTTTGAACTTTTGATCTTTAAATGTATACTTGTGAGTTCTTTAATTACAGCCATCTGTAACATGCTATGTGGTACTGTAGATCAAACCTATAGCCTCATTTATGTTCAACCAACTGCACTATTTCTTTAGCATAATACAAAACACCTTGGTATGCTGCTTCCTCCTCTGGTGGTGATGAAAGTGACATACTTGTTAGGATGATGTCTTAGTTACCTTTCCGTTGCTATAAAAAATATAAAACCACCATGACAACTTATAAAGGAAGCAATTGATTTGTGGCTCAGAATACTAAAAAATTAGAATCCATCAGTACCATAGCAGAAAGAATGCCAGTAGATAGGCATAGCATTTGAGCAACAGGAGAGAGTTTCCAACTGCATATTTAAGCATGAGGTCGAGATACCTAACTGAGAATACTGTGAGCATTTGAAACCTTAAACCAATTCCCAGGGACATGTCTCTTTGGCAAAACCACCCCATCTAATCTTCCCCAAACACTTTCACTAACTAGCAAGTAAGAATTCAAATCTATGAACCTATGGGTGCCATTTTCATTCAAATCACCACATTCCTCTCTCTGACCCCAGTGGGATAGTGGACATATCATAATGTAAAATGCATTTAGTCTAATTTAAATGTCTCCCATAATTTTGCAGTCTCTACAAATTTTGAAAGTCCAAAGTCTCTTCTGAGACTTAAGAAAATCTCTTAATGGTAACCCTTTATAAAATCAAAAGGAAAATTATATATTTCCAACATGCAATGGCACACAATGTGCAATACAATTCCAGAAGAAAAGAATAGGGACATGGGGAGGAAATAAGGGACCAAAGCAAGACTGAAACCCAGCAGAGCAAACGCCAAATCTTTGTAACTCCCAACTCTCAAGTCAAGGGCTTAGATGGCTCCACCTTTCCAGTTTTGCTGACTACAGCATATTTTTTGTTCCTTGGGCTGTGTCCTTTGTTCCATTGGGTTCTTTGAAAATAATGTCTTCAGTTTGCAACATTGTGATGGTTGATACAATAAATGACGTGGTTACTCAATGAATGATGGACTGGTAGTGTCCTCAGTGTGAAATGGTGAAAGAAGAATGGTTCATGTCTTATACTGAACAGACCCGTGTATTGTAAGGTTTTGTTCTACCTTTCCCAATAATGTGTAATTTATTAGACTATGGATTTTGGGATTTTCAATTTTATGTTTTCACATAGTAGTTGGCTAAAACCACATGAAGTGAAAGACTTAATAGTATATAGGGACTACCACTGTAGAAATTATCACTACACTCAATGTGAACATCACTTTCAATGCTGTGCTAATAGCTCCATAAATGTTGCCATTTCTGAAGCCTACAACTTTGGATCCCTCATTATAAAATAAAGGAATTAGTCTTAGCAGGACCCAGGGCTTCCCCTTACACTGATGATCTTACTAGGATATTCATTGCTACCTATGAGGTCAGAGTCCAGGGTCAGTCCATGTATAGTCTTTAGGTAGTGGCTTAGTCCCTGGAAGCTCTGGTTGCTTGGCATTGTTGTTCATAAAGGGAATAACACTCAAAATGTAAATAAGAAATACTCAAGTTAAAAAAATAAAAAAAATAAAATAAAGGAATTAAACCTCAGAAAATTTAAATAAGGTGAATTATTTCAAGAAAATAATCAGTGGCAGTCTCTGTTGGTTGAACTCCAAAGTCAACATCCTTGAATAATATGCAAACTTGCAGAAACATCTCCCTTCCCATTCCATTATCATGTTCACTATCAATTCATTAATTGCTTCACTTTATTTCTCATTTCTATTATTTCTGGGGCCAGAGCCAGAGATTAAATGTGCTGCTACTCTTGATAAGAACCTAAATTCAGTTTCCAAAATCCATGGTGGGAGCTCCTAATTAGCTGTACCTCTAGTTCCAGGAGAGTAGAAAACCTTTCTATCTTTAGTGAAGATACACATTCATAGGCATATTATACCCTCTCACCCACACTCATATAAACAAGTAAAAGAAAACTTCTAACAATGTTTAAAATAGCCTTATCATTTTTTTTTAGGATATGGGATATTGGATAGGATCGGATCGGATCGGATCGGATCGGATGGGATCGGGGATAGGATAGGATAGGATAGGATAGGATAGGATAGGATAGGATAGGATAGGATAGGATAGGATAGGATAGGATAGGATAGGATAGGATAGGATAGGATAGGATAGGATAGGATATCCTAATGTAAGTTTGTGCTCAGTGCTTGCTTACATTTGAGTTCATGGTGGGAATAATTCACCTTTATGTTTCAGTAGTGTACTGTCTTGTTTAAAATGTGTTCAGGAAGGTTTTTTTAGTTTTGTTTTGGTATATTCAAGTTTATTACCTAATGTTAAACGAGAAAGAACGCTGATACAAGAAGACCCATCTCTCCTCTTAGCATCTGCTAACAGTATAATGTGAGACCATGTATTAGAGACCAATGGACCTCAACACTGTTGTCTGTAAAACTGGTGATCATGGTGAAACTACTTATTTTACTTTCATTGGGCCTTTGATAATAAACAGCAGTGTTTTATGGTTCATAACATGCTTTGTGACTGCACATTATCATTGATAATAAAAATACTTCATTGATCAACTGATTCTTTATTGATTTGTAGTTAAGTATATAGTGAAAAGTACAAGAAAATGAAACAGTCTCAGACTGTGAGCTGCAGACCTGCTTCAGGAGTTCTGTGCTGTCTTCATTCTGTTGGAGATATCTGGTTCTACTTTGCCTCAAGGATTTTTGTCCCCCAGTACGATGAAAGTTCTGAAGATAAAAACCAGGAAAGATTATAGAAATGTGAGATACAATGTTAAAATGCAAGAAAGTAAACCAAGATAAGCAAAACCAAGCTTTCCCACTTTCTTTGGGCTGGGCTGAAAGAAAAGTATATGACCAGTCACACAAAAAGCTAAGCTGCTTAGAAAATATGAGTTCTAGGATGAACAGATGGTCTACCAGTTAGGAAGACTTGCTCTTACAGAGTACCTGAGTTCAGTTTCCCATGCCAACAAGAAACGCTTACAATAGCCTTTAACTCAAGCTCAGGGATCCAGTGCTCTCGCTAGCCCCTGAAGACACCTTCCCTCACATGTGCACACCTTCACACGGGCTTGTAATTAAAAATAAAAATAACTCTACAAAAAGAAAGTAAAGTTATTGCTATTGATTTCTGCAACATGAATTACTTTCCATATTGTGAGGTTTAAAAAGAGAAACATGAAAAATAAGAACAGTCAACCATGAAGTGGTTTGACAACGAGCAAGAATGTACTTAGTGGGGTTGAAGAGAGGACTCATATTTGAACTTTGGTCCTATTTTGGAGGACTCATGTTCAATTCCCACCACCCATCTTCAGTAGCTCATAACTTTCTGTAACTTCAGCTCCAGGATTTGGAGACTTCTGGCCTCTCCAACCATCTGCAGGTATGTGTATATGCACATAGGAAAAAGACAGAGAGAAGGAAGAAGTAAGGCAAGGAGAGGGGTGGGAAGGAGAAGAGGAAAGAGAACTGACTTCTGCAAGTTAGCATCTGATCTCCACATGCCCACATTCATGCACACACACATGAACACACACAATGCAAAAAGCAAAAAGAAGAAACACCTTTGGGAGATATATGTGGCAAAGATTATGAAACTGCATGTCTAGTCTAAAAGTGAGATATGTGCAACTATATTTGCTTCATTCTCAAACTCAATGGGAACACGGAAGTTATGCCAAGTTATACACACTCTTATCAAGTACATTTGGGTTCTTAAGTACTGAAATGCAAGTAGTGGGTCTCCAGTTTCTATGCCACATGAGGAAGAATATATTTGCACAGCAGCTTTAAGTGCTTTTACGCTAAAGAGTGACATACCCATTAAAATTGGGAACCTGTCATTTATGTCAGCCTAGGAGTTATTTGACATTAGAAGTTTGACACCTGCTCACCTTTCCTGGGATGCTTTACCACAGCAGCAACTGCTATTAATTAAATGTTATTCCGTGTGAATTGGATGAAGGTAATAAAAGAAGTTCAATATCTGGTCATAGATATATGTTGTAAGAGGTAGAAAAGTACTCCGCTTGCCTTTGGCACACTTTTTCCTTGATCAGAAGGCAAAGGGGACCTTTGGTGATATTACGTAAAGCTAGTTAGACTAAAAAAAACAGGATGGAAAGGTGATGTTCTGTGAGTAAATTGGGGAAAGCACTGGAATTTGAGTTTCTTGGTTAATTTTGGCAATATTTTAATTGTGTGTGTGGCTGTGCCAGTTTAGGTCACATGAGTATCATTACCCAAATAGGCCAAAACGGTATTGAGTTTCATGAGCTAGCATTACAAGTGATTATGAGATGTATAATGTGGGTGCTGCAAACCAAAACCAGGTTCTAACAAGAGCAGCAAGCATTCTAAACAGTTGCACAGTTTTTCCAGCTCTAATTTAAAACTTACCTCTACACTTGTAGAACTAACTCCTTTGAAATCACTGGCACCATCGTGTTTATTGAAATCAACAGAATTCAAATGTACCTGAATTACCAGCGTAATCAATTTAGCTTAAGTAGTTTGACTAAAGAACAGGAGTAAGGATGGCGTTAAAACAGGCAGAGGAATAAGTGTGAGTCCTGTAAACATCTGTTACAAAAGGAATAGAGCAAAATGCTCCTGAGACTGCCAAGAAGCCCAATCAAAGACGATGCTTAGTTACTTGGATAGCCTGCTGTAATGGGCTGGAGAGATGCCTTAATGGTTAAATCACTTGCTCCTTGTGCAAAGGACTTACTGTGGCTGCCAGTAACCACAATGGATGGCTCACACTTGCCAGTAGTTCCAGTTCCAAGGAATCTGACACTGTCTTCTGGCCTCCATAGTCACACACTGACTCACATAATAAATAATTGTAAATAAAAATAAAAACACAAGCTTTAACATTTTATAGATGAGCTCTATTTTGTTACCTCCTTAATTTCACTTTTGTGTATTCTCGTTGAAAGCATTTTTCTCATTGACATAATTGTTCTTATACATTTTTCTAATTATGTAAATATACACAGCAAAATGGTCTCTGAAGCAATGGTGTCACTAGTAAAAATAACCATCAACAGAGGGCGCTAAAGATGGCTCAGTAGTTAAAAGCACTTATTTAGGTCCTCTAACCCTAGAGAGGACCTAAATTCTGTTTTCAGGCTTCAGTTGTTGGTTCCAACTACCTATGACTCCAAATCCAAGGGTTCAAATGTCCTCCTCTGGCTTCTGTGGGTATCAACACACATACTGCCTTTACTCACACAAAGTACAGATGCACATAGATAATACAAATAAATCTTTAAAAAAAACCTTTTTGTAGATTATAATATAATCACATCATTTCTCCTGTTTCCAAAATAAAAGAAAAACTGGGAAGTGGAGTTGGTGGATATCAAAGATGGGTTCTTAGGAGGAGGATATATGTGGATTATGTGAATATATGTGGATATATGTGGATTATAAGAATCGTTGCTTCCAGGATGTATCAAGGAGGCATGGCTCTTGGCATAAAATTTTTAGGTGCAGCAAGAATGAGCTGAGGAGAGACCTCGTCACACTACAAACATTGTTGTTGTTGAGGTCTGATGTAAGAGGATCTAGCACTTGGAGTAGCCAGATAAAGTCTCCTTAGGAAGCTGTCATCACACTTTCCCCAAATACATTTTATCCTTGTCACTAAACGAAAAAAATCAACCATCCCAGGGAGCACTTATAGTCAAAACTTCATTGCCAATTCATTTTCGATTTTCATAGAAGAGTACATGTGGGATTTTTCTTTACCTTATTAAGAAACAGTATGACATTTATATACCATAAATCATCTTATATGGGATAGCATCAAGTATCCTAATACTAAAACTATAATCATTAAACATATAAATGTATACATATATTAAACTGGTAATAATTAAGCATATGAATGAATACCTTAAGCTTCATTATAAGACTAATTTTATGGCCTGTGTGTGTCTATGCACGCATGCCTGCGTGCGTGCGTGTGTGTGCGCCTGCATATGTGTGTGTGTGTGTGTGTGTGTGTGTGTGTGTGTGTGTGTGTGTGTAAGCAGGTGGTGCTAGATGGAATAAGAAAACAGTTGGAGTAAATGAAGGGAAGCAACCAAATAATAATCATTCATCCGTGGTCTTTGCTTCAGTTTCTGTCTCCAGATTCTTGTCTTGAGTTTCTGCCTTTGATTTCCTCACAAGTTGTGACCTGTGATATGTAAATCAAGTAAAGTCTTTTCTCTCCAAATTACTTTTGATAAATCTCTTTATTATATCAATATAAAACAAAGTAGGACTAAAGAGCTTCATGTTTCATTGGATAAATATGCCCTCTGCATTGTCTGATAAGTTAGTTGAGTTTCATCTCAAGAACCCATTGATGGAGAGAAGAAATTCATACAGGTTGTTCTCTGATCTCCACATATGACCACTGCATACACCCATACCCATTCACATACACACAAATAAGAAACTAGCGAATAAATATTATAAAAAGTTAAAAACTAAATAGACAGTGACTGAGAAAGAAACCTACATCAACCTCTGGCCTCTATGGGCCTGCATATGAATGTGTATGTAAACTTATACACACATGTACACATCCAGACATGTAAACACACATAGACACACAATTATTAGAAATAATCAATGGGTCTTGGTGCTTTTAAGAAAGTGAAAGCACTATGATTTGATAATTGGGTCATTTATGTGAGTGAATGTATACAGGCCATTGTGAACTGCAAAGCGGTCTGGCTGTGTCTTAATAAGACTGAAATCAAAGAAGTCAAGCACTGACAGCAGGCTTTGGGATGAACGTATAAGACTCTTCCTGTTCTTAACCATTTAAAACAGTACATTGGGAATTTTCTTTATGGCAACTTAATGAATCTATTAGTAAGACCCTAGGAGCGCCCTGAGCCAAGGACATTTGGAAACCTCTGATGGTATCTCTATTTGGTTGTTCTATTATTTTCAAATGTCCTGCAAACTATTTTTAAGAAAGTCAAAATTTTGCATTTACTGAACCTGGAAAAAAGGTTTTTTTTTTTTAGAAATATTTATGATTCCACCAAATATATGTACATTAAAATGAGAATAACTAGGAGAAGGATTTAAAAGAGACTTTTTTTTTACTTTAGACACAATCACAGCATAGTTTAAACTCAAAAAAAGTTAGTCTTTAGTTATTTACTCTGAGGTGGTTACGTTCTATGGTATGAATGTGCAAGTCAAATGCCAATATATGAGGGGTTAGGGATTTACCTTAGTGGTAGAGTGCTTGCCCAGGAAGCGCAAAGCCCTGAGTTCGGTCCTCAGCTCCAGGGGAAAAAAAAGCCCATATATTGGTGCTGTTCCTCTCCTTTCATAAGGCTCTTGGAAACTCAAGTCTTTAGGCTTATCAGCAAGCGCCTAATCCACTTAAGCACACTAGTTCATCTCACTGGCCTATAGCATAATTTTTCTAATTTTTAACAAAAAATTATTTGTATTTTTATAAGCATTGGTGTTTTGCCTGCATGTATGTTTGAAGGATCTGGAGCCCTCAGACTTTGATCCACAGACACTTGTGAACTGTAGTGATGGGAACTGAACCTAGATCCTCTGGAAGAATAATCTCCATCCTCACATTGTTATTTTGAGGTTTGTTTGATTGATTGATTTTGTGTTTTGTAATTAATACTTTTGAATTTCAAAATTCTACCCAATAGCTAGAATCAGAAAACTAGAAAAAAAAGATATAAATCGCTGGCCAATCCTAACACTTTTTAAAGGTAATGTGACAATCTTTGTAGAACATAACTTCCATGACAGTAATATGCATCAATGATCCAAGAAGGTGTTGGGTCTTTAGTGCCAAGAAAAAGCCACATCAGAGAATGAATTGCTCAACTTCTCATGAGGAAACATTAGGTTTAAGGCATTGACTTTATAAGCAGGATGGTAGAATAAAATGCCAACATAAAACAAAATTTTCCTACCAACAATATTTCTGAGATTTCAAAGGTGCCTGTTTAAAGATGACTTTCAATTCCTGAAATTGCTTGATAATATATTTATTCAATTCTAGACTCATAGGGATGGATATATTACAAAAACTCAAGATTACAAATTCTTCCTATTTCTATACAATAAGTCTGATTATTTTTCTGGCCCTCTTAACAAATAGTAGAATCAATTTCTATAATTCTTTAAAAATTGGAAAGCTTTGAGAATTGTGTTGGCACTGGGATTTGAGCGATGTAATTTCCTAGACCTAGGACTTCATGCTTCCTGGCAGTATCCTTATACATTCTTAGAGGGAACTTGTAAAATCACATAAGGAACCATAAATGTTGTCTTTCTTAACACAAGAAAGGAGAGGACCTGGTTCTTGTCTATACCTACCGTCAGGATCAACAGTGAGGTTCTCCTAAACATCAGGCCTCTCTCCACAAACAACTTACTATCTATATACTGAAGATCCAGGAACCCACCTGACTACAAGAAAACTCAGCTCAAATATTCAATAAACACATATGATGGGTAACCTTCTCTAAATGGCTAAGGATTTCAGGCTTGTGGATTACATTGCTTCTTCTACATACATTCGGTATGTAGAATGTATTTTTCCTATATGGTCAAAGGATAAATGAATAATATGCACATACATGAGCAAGGCTGTGTTATGGTAAAACTACTTATAAAAGTGGTAGCCTGTGTTCTGGAAGATTGCTAAGTCTGTAAAGTGCAAACATGAACACTTGAGTTTCGGTGTCCAGCGCCTATATAATAGCTGTGCATAGCAGTATACATTTATAACTCTAATACTGAATGAGGAAAAGACAGACAGACCTCTGGTGCTCATTGGCTTGCCATACCAAGTGAACCGGTAATTCTGATGTTCAGACAGAACTCTTGTTTTCAATATTAAGAGGTAGAAATCACTGATCAACACTTGCCAAACTTTAGCCTACATGCGCGCGCGGCGCACACACACACACACACACACACACACACACACACACACAAACACAAACAAACATGTGCATGTGCATGCATGCATATGTGTTTAATGTGCTTTACAGAAATGTATAAACATATGGTAGATTCCTTGACTTATGAAAAGAATGAACAAATAAATACTCCAGAGGAAGATGTAAGGGAAACTGTTGGGTTCAAGATGGACTGGGTTAAAATTGTGAAATACACAAGTAAGAGAAAAGATCCTGAAGAGTACATCCCACCAGTATTCTTGTTCTGCTTACTCAGGAAAATGAGCTATGATCGTCACTCTTTTGCTTTTGGGTTAGCGAGTTTATTAATTAAGTGGCAAGCCAAAGTAAAAGAATAAATAGCAAGTAGCACCTAGATATTTTAATGATAGATGGATGGTAGGTGGGTGGATGGGTTGATAGGCAGTCAGGCAGACCGACAGTTGATAGACAAAGATAAGAGGAAAGGGGAAAAGGGTTATCAAATTGGATTCTCAGAGTATTAAACAGCTAGAGTTACTGGTTGAGTGTCTCAGGCCAAGTAAAAGCGCCCTACTGTGAGACTTCAATGTAGAAGAAAATAGTAAAAAATAGAGAGATGTGGCACCCCAACATGTGGCAGAGATGGAGTGGGGATATGGAAGCCATAATTATTAGCTGGAGTTTTTTATTGTCTTTTTCCCTATGATTGATCCTTTTATGGCTGAATTTCTGACATATCTTTTAAGCTGTTGATGCAATCATGCCATGGAATGAACAATGAAATAGCTGAAATATCATCCAGCTGTGCTCAAGAGAACAATGTGTTTATTCTTGAGCTATGCTGTTTTTCTTAACATCTCTGTCAAGTTTAGAGGAGGTCCACCTATGCCCAGAGGACCTTTGACATTAATATACTTGGGCATGAAGTATAGGGTGGGAAATCCCTGCCAGTTTGTCAGTTAGCTAAAGCAGCATCTGAAAATTTACTAAAACAATATAACTTACACACACACACACACACACACACACACACACACACACACACACACACACATATATATATATATATATATATATATATATATATATATATATACACACACACTTATGCATGGAGACAGTCTCATCTTCCTGAAGTATAGTTACCAATTATTTTCTTTTCTTGTCATAATTGTTTAGATTATGTATGAAAGCCACAGAGTTTATATTATTCTGAAGCTTGTAAAATTCTTAAGAATAAATTTACAACTATCCACTTCCATTAAACCCATACCTTTTAGTGCTGTTTCTTAGAAAGTATAATACAATATTTTGTCTAAGTGGTATGCCTGTCAAATGTTGACATTATGATATTGTAAAAATAACCACTCTAATAGCAAGGAGTGAGACAATTAAATAATAATTAAGCTATGAAAGATGTATGTTTACTTGGGTGACAAGTGGTTGGTTATATTATCATTTTTTAAGATCTTGTTACAATTTCTTCACATAAATAAAATGAACATCAGTAGAGGGTCACAATATGTTGTCAGAGAACTCATGAACTTACTTAGTAAGTTTCTTCTAACTTCATGCTAAAGATCTCTTTGATCTCAGTTAAAGAACAAATCTTAAAAATCTGGGGATGTCATATCTATGTCTGAATTGAATCCTGATTATCTTTGCTAGAATGCTTTAAAAAGGATTAGAAATATTGATTCTCACTTAAGTACTCTCAGATCACCCAAATCTCACTAATGAAGGATTTCTTTGGATAATGACTCCTATTGGCTAGTTAACAAACTATCATGAACATGTAATACATTAATCCCTCAATAAATATGACCTGAAATCCCTACATTAGAGAAGTATCGCTGTACTGCAGACTATAATTGATTAAAGTAGAGCATTAATGAAGCATTTGGCCCTTGCTTAATGCCCATATGGCGATGATTTTTTAAAGAGTAGACTCTAAAGATTCTTAAAAAGCCATTTTGGACTTTTGTAAGTTGCTAAATAGAGGTGAAGTTGGGTCACCTTGAGTTGAAGTCAGAGTGTTCGTAAGAATAGAGTTTATCCCTTGATGTGGTTGATTTTTTTTTAAAAAGAACTCTCGTCTTAGTTTCTTTTCATGTTGTCATGAAAAAATACTCTGACAAAAGCAACTTACTCTGGATTACTACAAGGTGAAATTCATAATGGCAGAAACGTCAAGGCAGTAGGAATTTGAAGGAGCCAGTCATATATTTGTAGTCAATAAGCAGAGCATAATGAATGCTTGCATGCTTTTGCTTGGCTTACTTTCTCTGTTTGTACAGTCTAGGATCCCCTTACTGAAGGAAGGATCTCATAATAGGTTAGGTGTATCTTTTTTATCATAATGAACTCAATTGGATAATTCTCCATAAACCTAACCAGAGAGCCGTTTCAGGATGATTCTTGATTTTAGGAACTTGAAAATATATACTAACCATCAAACCAGCACATTTCTTATTATAGTTTAAACCTTCTGAGCACTGAAGTTGAAATACTATCTATGTTGTACTTGTATCAGGTAGAAATTATGATCACTGTATCTTGTAGGACCTTGTAGAAATTAGACTTTGAGAAACAATATAAATGTTAATTTAGTAGGAAATGTCCTTGAAATTAACACCCATAGGAAGTCAAGGAATTTAGTTTGGACATATGAATATAGATAAAATAAGTCCTTGGGGTATCTTATGCTACCAGGAGTTCTGATGCTTATAAGGAACTATAGAATTACTTTCAAATTTCTCAAAAAATCTTAAAATCTCTCACCAGTCAGTACTAGTTACTTTCCTGTTGCTGTGTAAATACTAAGGCTGACACCAACTTATATACTAAAGTATGTATTTTGGCTTGTGGTTTCAGTCTATCCTGGGAACATAGGAGGAAGACATATCAGCAGGAGAATGAGACAGAAAGATCACATTTCATTTGCACCCATGACCTAGAAAGAACAGGAAGTGGGTTGAGACAATAAACCTTCATAATAAACATCTATTTCCAATGATGTATCTCCTCTTACAAGGCTCCTCTTCCTATGGGATCCATAGTCTCTATGAAAAGTATTGTCAACTAGGAAACAATATTCAAATTCTTAAGCCTATGGAGGACATTTGATATTTAAATCACACATCAATCATTAGATACACGGAAAACACAAAGTGTCTCAAATCTGTACATTAGTTACCAAAACAACATATAAATGAAAGTGTTCATTTTGGGTAATGGTTCCAAAAGGATAGAGACCATCATGGGGTGCAGTAGGGAGGCACAGCAGCTGGAGCAGGAAGCTAAGAGATTACATTCCATCTACATACAGGTCAACGAGAGTGTGGAGGTTAGAACAGGAAGTGAGATCAGGCTATAAATCCTCCAAGACCACCACCAGTGGTCTATTTCCACTAGAGAGGCTATAACTCTTAAAGGTATCATAAGATCCCTAAACATTATCACCAACTGGAATTCAAATATTCAAATACATGAATCTATGGGGGCCATTTCTTATTTAAACTACCATACTCTCCTTAACTTTTTACTACCCCAAGAATGGAACTGACCATGAGCCATCATCTAACAATACTACTAGAACATGGGTAGTATGAGCCTTGGTCATTGACCTAGTTTTCTTTCCCATTGACATGATAAATTAGTATGACAAAAGCAACTTAAAGAAGAAAGAATTTATTTTAGGTCACAATTCTTGGTTATAGTTCATGTATATAATGGCAAGTACTTGAAAGACCTGCTCATATTCCATCCACAAGAACAGGGAAGGAAAATGTGCATGCATATTTTTGCTCTGCCTAAGTTCTCCACTCTTACTCAATTCAGCATCTCGTATCTAAGGGATAGTGCTGCCACAAAAGGTTGGGTCTTCCCACATCAACTAATTAATACAATTCCCCACAGACATGATTATTGGATAACCTGATTAAGATGAATAGTCTTTGAGATTCCCTTCTAATGTGATTCTAGATCTTATGAAGTTGATAGCATCAACAAACACACTCCTATAAGGAATACAGATAGTGAACTGAAGCAACCACAACAGCCCTCTCCTTCCACAGTTCACAGTCTTACACTTTTTTATTGGATATTTTTTGATTTACATTTCAATTTCCGGGGGAATTTACATTCCCTTTTCCCAGTTTCCAGACCATAAACCTCCTATCATCACATCACCCTTTCCCCCTTCTTCTACAAGGGTGTTCTCTCACCCACTCACCAACCCCTTCCCACCTACCTGCACTGACATTCCCCTACACTATGGCATCAAACCTTGGCACAATCAAGAGGTTCTCCTCCCAGTGTTGCCCAACAAGGCCATCCTCTGCTACATACACAGCTGGAGCTGGAGCCATGGATCAGTACATGCGTACACTTTGGATGGTGGTTTAGGCCCTGGGAGTACTGGTTGGTTGGTATTGTTGTTTTTATGGGGTTGCAAACCCCTTCAGCTACTTCAATCCAATCTGTAACTCTTCCAATGGGGATCCCATTCTTAGATCAATGGTTGGCTGTGAGCATCCACCTCTGTATTTGTCACACACTGGGTGAACTCTCAGGAAATAGCTATATCAGGCTCCTGTCAGCATGCACTTCTTGAAATCAGCAATATTGTCTGGATTTGGTGGCTGTATGTATATGGGCTGGATCCCCAGGGTAGGGGCAGTCTCTGGATGGCCTTTCCTTCAGTCTCTGCTCCAAACTTTGTCTCTGTATCTCCTCCTATGAATATTTTTGTTTCACATTCTAGGAAGGACTGAAACATCTGAACTTTGTTCATCCTCCTTCTTGAGCTTTAGGAGATCTTGTATCTTAGGTAATTCAAGGTTTTGGGCTAATATCTACTTATTAGTGAATGCAGAATGTGTGTGTGTATGAGAGAGAGAGAGAGGGAGAGAGAGAGAGAGAGAGATTGGGTTACCACACTCAGGATGATATTTTCTAGTTCCATCCATTTCCCTAAAAATTTCATGAACTCATTGCTTTTAATAGCTGAGCAGTACTCCATTATGCAAATGTATCATATTTCCTGTATCCATTCCTCTGTTGAGGGACATCTGGATTCTTTCCAGCTTATGGCTATTATAAATAAGTCTGCTCTGAACAGAGTGGTGCATGTGTCCTTGTTATATGTTGGGTCATTTTTTGGGTATATGCCCAGGAGTGTTATAGCTGGTTCTTCAGGTAGTATTATCTTCAGTTTTATGAGGAAACTCCAGACTGTTTTCCACAGTGGTTGTACCAGCTTGAAATCCCACCAACAATGGTGTAGTGTTCCATTTTCTCGCCATCCTTACTATAATCTATTGTGGCCTGAGATTTTTGTCTTAGCCATTCTGACTGGTGTGAGGTAAAAATCTCAGGGTTGTTTTGATTTGCATTTCCCTGATGACTAAGGATGTTGAGCATTTCTTTAGGTACCTCTCAGCCATTTGATATTCCTTAGCCAAGAATTCTTTGTTTAACTCTGTACTCCATTTTTTAAATGGGTTATTTGATTCTCTGCAGTGTAACTTCTTGGGTTTTATGTATATATTCGCTATTAGCCCTCTATCAGATGTAGGATTGAAAAAGATCTTTTTCCACTCTGTTGGTTGTTTGTCCTAATGATAGTGTCCATTGCCTTACAGAAGCTTTACAGTTTTTTTTGAGGGGGGGGGTTGGTAAATAGCAATTTAATTTTTAAAAATCCCCTTATCATAGCACTGTGCAATTACAGGGGTTTTTTTTTATAAATATTTTTTATTTACACTTCAAATGTTATTCCCTTTCCCAGCTTCTCGGACATAAGTTCCCTATCACATTCCCCTACCCTTCTTCTATAAGGGTGCTCCCCTCCCCATCCACCACCCTTTCCATCCACCCCCCCTTTCCACCCACCCTCTGGTATTCCCCTATACTGGGAGTCCAACCTTGGCAGGACCAAGGGCCTCTCCTTCCATTAGTGCCAACCAGGCCTTCCTCTGCTACACACGCAGTTGGAGCCATGGGTCAGTCCTTGTATAGTCTTTGAGTAGCGGTTTGGTCCCTGGGAGCTCTGGTTGGCATTGCTGTTCTTATGGAGTTGCAAGCCCCTTCAGTTCTTTCTATCTTTTTCTAATTCCTCCTACAGGGGTCTTGTTTTCAGTTCAGTGCTTTGCTGCTAGCATTCACTTCTGTATTTGACATGCTTTGGCTGTGTCTCTCAGGGGACATCTATATATAGTTCCTGTCAGCCTTCTTCAATTTTATCTAGTCTTGATGACTGCATATATATATATATGGCACACGTGGGGCAGGCTCTGAATGGTCATTCCTTCAGTCTCTGCTCCAAACTTTGCCTCCATATCCCTCTCCTAGGAATATTTTTGTTCCCTCTTTTAAGAAGGAGTGAAGCATCACCATTTTGGTCATCCTTCTTCTTGAGCTTCATGTGGTCTGTGGATTGTATCTTGGGTAATTCAAGCTTTTGGGCTAATATCCACTCATCAATGAGGGCATTCCAAGTGTGTTATTCTGTGATTGGGTTACCTCACTCACTATGATACTTTCTAGTTCAATACATTTGCCTATGAATTTCACGAACTCATTGTTTTTGATAGCTGTATAGTACTCCAATGTGTAGATGTAACAGATTTTCTGAATTCATTTGTCTGTTGTAAGGCATCTGGGTTCTTTCCAGCTTCTGGCTATTATAAATAAAGCTGTTAAGAACATAGTGGAGCATGTGTCTTTGTTATATATTGGAGCATCTTTTGGGTGTATGCCCAGGGGAGGTAGAGCTGGGCCCTTAGGTAATGGAATGTCCGAATTTCTGAAGAACCTCCAGACTGATTTCCAGAGTAGTTGTACCAGTTTGCAATTCTACCAAGAGTGGAGGAGTGTTCCCCTTTTGGCACATCTTTGCCAGTTTCTGTTGTCACCTGAGTTTTTTATCTTAGCCATTCTGACTGGTATGAGGTAGAATCTCAGGGTTGTTTTGATTTGCATTTCCCTGATGACTAAGGATGTTGAACATTTCTTTAGGTACTACTCAACTGTTTGATATTCCTCAGCTGAGAATTCTTTGTTTAGCTCTGTACCCCATTTTGAATTGGGTTATTTGGCTCTCTGGAGTCTAACTTCTTGTGTTCCTTGTATACTTTGGATATTAGCCCTCTATCAGATATAGGATTGGTAAAGATCTTTTCCAAAACCGTTGGTGGCTGTTTCATACTAATGAGAGTGTCCTTTGCTTTACAGAAGCTTTGAAGTTTTATGAGGTCCCATTGTTGATTCTTTTTTTTTTCCCTTTATTTTTT
>NC_046163.1:16256357-16363857 GCF_011064425.1 Rattus rattus | reverse complement strand
GGGATGTGAATTTCTTCAATTGTCTAGTCTTTAGGCTATTTGCCTGTACAATTCTATAGGAGCCTTGTTTAGGTCATGGAGACTGCATGATTATTATATAAAATATTCTTTCTGCCTGATTCTCAGTCTTCCTCATATATTTTTTGGAATCAGCGAATAAGGGTCTATGGAGGGTCAGTTGTTCTGATCAAGTCTGAGCTATTCTGTCTTCCATTGCCATGATTTAAAAAAATACCAAGAGCAACTTGGTGAGGAAAGTGTTTGTTTTAGCTTACGCTCTCTCATCATAGTCCCTCATTGAAGGAAGCCTAGAGGGAACCTAGAGACAGGATTGTTCCCTATGGCTTGCTTAGCTTGTTTTGTTATACAGCTCAGGAATACCTGCCCATAGGTGGCTGATTCTTCCCCACATCAAATATTAATCAAGAAAATGCTCACACAGCAGTCCGATAGGAACAATTTCTCAGCAGAAGCTACTTTTTCCAGGTGTCTTTTAGTTAGTATAGCTGACAAAAACTAGCTAGCCCATGCAAGCTGAGTCCGGCGTGGAGAAAAGTTGATGGACATGATGCGGAATTACGTATCATAAAGTGAATTTGATGACGATGTGTGGCTGACTCACCTCTGCTAAAGCCAGCTTATAGATGTGATTATTACATAGGGCGAGGGACCTCTTACATAGTGAGATGGGGAGGGTGTGAATTTCAGATAGAAATTCAGAATTATGGATAATTGTTTATGCATGTGGTCTGCAGATATATTGAGAGGAATGTGAATTAAATGCAATGAACATGTGTTCAAAATTCATTATTTAACCAATTGTTATTGATTTGCTCCCCAGTGGCATCCACATTAAGAGGGAAAATTCAGCATAAAGAATGTGCCCTTTCCTTATTTCTAATCTCCGAAGCCCAATGTATTCTCAAAGGTAGCAAGATTCTGGTTGTTGTTGTTTCCCCACTTTCGGTAAAACTTAAAACCTATCAAAGATCTTAGGATCTCAGAGAGGTTCTGCATGAGATGGTTCTTACTCCCTGGTATATACTTGCTAAGTACTCTTTTTAATTACATTATATTTATTTGTTTTGTGCATGTACATGTGAAAATTTGCATGCCATGGTTCACTTGAAGGTCTGAGGAGAGTGTACAGGAGTCAGTCCTCTCATTATACTTTGTGGGAGTCAGGGAAAAAACTTAGGTTGTGAGGCAATCAGCAGAAGCCTTTATTCACTGACCCATCTGGCTTTCCTCAACTTGTCTTTTATTTTTTCTTTAATTTATTTATTTAGTTTTTACAGTTAAGTAAAGTTATTTTATTGTATATATTTTATTTACATTTAAAATGTTATTCCCTTTCCTCTATCCAACTACCCATCTCTTCCCACCTACCCACCCTAACTCTCTCCTACACTGGGAGGTTCAGGGCTTCTCCTCCATTTGATGCCCAACAGGGCCATCCTCTGCTACATATGCAGCTGGAGCCATGGGTCTATCCGTGTGTACTCTTTGGATGGTGGTTTAGTACCTGGGAGCTCTTTGGTATTTTTGTTCTTATGGGGTTGCAAACTCCTTCAGCTCCTCAATCCTTTTTCTAACTCCTCCAATGGGGATCTCATTCTCAGTTCAATAGTTTGCTGACAATGTCCACCTCTGTATTTATCATGTTGTAGCAGAGCCTCTCAGGAGACAGCTATATCTGGCTCCTGTCAACTTGCACTTCTTGGCATCGGCAATATTGTTTGAGTTTAGTGACTATATGTGTATGGGCTGGATCCATCCTTTAACATGGTAAACTGTTATCTGTAACTTGTAATGGAAACCTGATGTTGGTCAAAAGTTTGGAAGTTTGAATTGTGTATAAGAATGAATTTTGGTCATCTAATGGAAAGAAGGATGAATCCAGCTAATAGTACCACACAGTATATTTAATATTTGTTTAGATTAGATCTTCTAATATTCTTACCACACACATAGCAAACACTAGTAGCAATGTGAGTTGATATTAATTTCCTAGTTTATGATAACAACCAAACTAGACATGAATCCTAAATATCATATTGCACATGGTTAATACATAGTTTTATTTATTACATTATATGTATTTGTTTTGTGTGTGTGTGTGTGTGTGTGTGTGTGTGTGTGTGTGTGTGTGTGTGAAAGTTTGCATGCCATGGTTCATTTGAAGATACGAGGAACTATCAAGGAAGGTGAAAGAACATCAACAAAATTGTGGCTTATATTTATCATTGACGTGATAGACAATGGTGCATCTTACTGCTTTTCTAGTGAAAGTATGAAAGAAGTATTATAAAATATTTATCTATTTTTTAAATTCACTGAATATAGAGGTTTTTTTCTCTCCTTAACACCCTCTTTTCCCCTGGTTCCTTTCTCTCCCTCTCCTGTCCCTGCCTCTGTTTATCTGTCTGTCTCTCTCCCTTTCTCTCTCCGTACCCCTCCCTCTTCCTCGCCCCCCCCAACTCCCATGTGTGTTTCTGCGTGTGTCTCTGTGTGTGTGTGTGTGTGTGTATTGGAAATCTATGTTCAGGTCTGCATTCTTAATTGGCAAAATCTTTAACCATGGAGTCCCTTCTCATTCTCATCTATCTACCTTATTCTCTTTATTTTTTTCTTATCTGTCTTTGAACCACATAAACCAAATACATGATTTTATTAAGAAAAGGTAACTTATCAGAAAATTGTACACTAAATGTCTTCTATGATATGAAAAGACCAATTTCCAATGAAAATTAACACAATCTATTCATATTTAGTAATCTGAATTCATAATCAGAATTATCTCTTTTGCTTTAATTTATTTTTATGTGTATCCTTGTGTGAATATATGCTACATCTACCTAGTGCCCAGCCCAAAAAGGACATCAGATCTTCTGGAGATAGAGGTACAGGTGTCAATGAGCCAGCAAAAGTGGGTGCTAGAAATCAAAATTGGATCCTCCAGAAGAGCATCAAGTGTTTTAACTGCTGTAGCATCTCTTTAACCTTCTAAAATAATTAAAAACTCATTCATCTTTCCCTGGAGGATAATTGACCAAGCTTTCCATATGCCACCCAGTGTCCTTTTGCTCTGTTTGTGTCCTTTCATTAGTTCTTTCCAGGACTAATTTATCTGAGTATTCTGCAGCCATCTTGCCACCTAACAGATCCTTGGAAACTGATCAATAACTATACCTGTTTAGTATGATTCAAGCTGATGGAATTTTCATGCTTCAGAGTTTGGAAAGCTAGGGGTAAAGATCAATGCATGTATGGCTGGAGAGATACTTCATTGGTAAGGACATTTGCTGCTCTGGCAGAGGATCCGAGTTTAATTCCCACAGGGTAGCTCATAACTTCTTGCAACTCTAGTTCCAGGGTACCTGATGCCTGCTTCTGGCTTCTGTGGGCTGCTGTACTCATGTGGTACACATGAGCACACAAAATCACACACATATATACATGAAAATAAATATTTTATTACAGATGAAAAATGCAACTCAGAGAGACAAAGGAAATAGTGGTACCTTAGGGTTCTTTTTATTTAGAAATGAAAGCAACTATGTAAAGGATCATGAAACTGTGAGCAGTTCTTTTACTTATACCTATGCACATACATAGACACACACTTAATATATAAATGTTTATTCATATATACTGCTTATACGTCCTCTCCAATATATAAAGTAAATATGTTATTCTTTGCTTTAATTATTTTTCCATAAGCTTTTTATTGGGATAATCTGTTATTTTGCTCCTTTTTCTTCTGATCTAGTGTGTTAAACTATAAACTCTGAAAATGCAACTATCCCCTTAGATGTTCCTATCTGTCTGCATTGTGTTTCTTTATAAACTATAACATGAATCTGGGAAGTCAGTCTTTACATTGGCTCCAGAGGGGACTGTCCCATCTGTCTTAATGGCCATTATCTCTGCTCACACACCTCAGTTCAGGAATGTTACCGAAGACTGCCAGAATCATATCTTCAGTTTTGTTATGTCCAATTCTTCAACTTCTGGGCTACGTTAGATATCCAACTTTACTCGAGGTTCCCCTGAAAAAGTGTCAGATTCTATTATTCAACTACTGCTGTGAATGGAGGTAGATAGAACCATAGTCAGGCCAGTAGTAATGTTCTTCCCACCAGAGGACTAAAATAATTTGAGCTATGAAGACAGTTCAGTTAAAGTGCACTTGAAGCAGAAGAATGGAGGGCTTGTTCTTTCCCCCAGAGAACTCATGAAGAAGAAAAGAGGTCCAAGTGTGGCGACGCTCATATTTCATCTCAGGGATAGGGAGGTGGAGATGGGAGAAATCCTGGGACTTATTAGCCACCCAGCCTAGATTATTTGTGAAGGTCTAGGCCAGTGATAGACTTTGCATCAAAGGACAAACTCTGCACTGCTGGAGCAAGGGTACGTGAAGTTGTTGTCTGGCCTCTGCAGGGATGCGAATACACATACATGCCCACATGCAGACATGAACACACACACACACGTACACACACACACACACACATGCACACAAACACAATTATTCCATCAGACACTGTACTCATTAATCAACATAACATTATTTATGAAAGACATTCGATTGTCTTGTCTTAAAAATGTGTTACATTACCTAGCTGAAAAGCCAGGTTTCCAATGAGGATTATTTGCCTCTAGAGAGCTACACAAAAAATTCCACTGAGGAAGCAGCATCTGACCTCTCTGTGGTCATTCAGCTTTTGACACCACCCTTCCCCACCACACACACTTCCTTGAGAATCTTGAAACTCCTCCTGAAAACTTATCCTAGAATGTAAGTAGAAACATCAGAGCTATCCACAGAGAGGATTCCACCTATTATAAGATGGAGAAATCTAGGTAAGAAGTCCTGGAAGCTCAACATGTAGTTCTGCAAAAAACTGCTAGAGTCCTGAACAACTATAATTGGTTTCAGACAGGTTGCTACCAGTCGATAAAAGTTGTACTTCATCAATATAAAGGGCATCGTCTATAGCTACCACCATTACCCTTGTTGACATTACATATCCTTGAATGATCCATTCTAGGTCACCTTTTGTATTTTTAAAACTTTATTGATCCTTTATGAGTTTTACATCATGCACCTCAGTCCCACTAATCTCCTCATCCTCTCATATCTACCCTTCACCCTTAGAGTCCTCCACAAAATAACATACACACAAATACACACACACACACACACACACACACACACACAGCAATACCAACAATGGCAATGACAACAACCAACAAAAAACTCAAAGCATAGAAAACTTACTGTGGAAGCTGTAGTATGTCAAAGTGTGTCCCCTCTGTCTGCACATTTGCACTTACAAATATTCACTGCAACGAGTCATTGGGCTGATTCTAGATGTCTGGCTTCTGTGACACCATCAATATTGGTTCCACATCAGTACTCCTACCTGTTCTTGTCCTGTGTCATGGGGATTCTGCACCTTTGGTATAGTCGGGCTCACCCTTTCAGGCATCCCAAATTTCTCCCAGATGGTATAGGTTTTAGGGTGGGCTAATTCAGTTCACTGGATCCTGGGTCTAGAAGGTAGCTGAGCTTGTCAGCTACTCTGCTCTCCCTATCCAGAACACTAGGCTGAGCTCTTCAGCACTGCGCCAGAAGTCAGGGTCACCTTTTTTCTTTTCATGCCCTGTGGTTGGCTGACTACATCCATGCCCCCAGAGCTAGCTTCACTGTGCTGTCCAGTCAAGGTTCAGGGCTTATGTACCCAAGTGCTCCAACCTATGTGTGGCTAGGCCAGTTCTCCAACACTAACACTCTTGGGGCTGGCTCACCTGTGCTTGTGGCATCAAGAACAGCTCCATTGTATAACACAGGTGAGGTGCAGGACTCAGTCTCCCAAGTAGTACAGCCAGTGAGGGGACAGGGCTTTCTCTCCAGCTCACATGACCTCAGGACCAGCCCTCCAGGCTGTTACTAGTGGTGAGGGACAGAGTGGGAGGGCATCACACTCATACCCATGCTGTCTCATGTCTGATGAGATGTGGGGCACTCTGGGCCTAGGACCAGCTCACTTGTGCTCCTTCTACAAAGGCCAGCTTTACTGTACTGCCTTGATGAAGTGATGTCGCCTTTGAGAATCTGGGACCATTCACTAGCCCTCATGATCTCAGGGACAGTCCTCCAGACTGCAGCAGGTGATGAGGGGAAGGAGGGCATCACCCCACATCCATGACACCTCACGGAAAAGGGATGGTGGAGCCAGCTCTCTCTTGCCCCCATTCTCTGGGCTGGTTCACTTGTGCCACCTCCACCAGGGCCAGCATCACTACTGTGCTGCCCAGGTGAGATGAAGAGCTTGCTCTCCCATGAGTTGTTGCAGCCGAGGATCAGTGTTAGCTTTCTAGTGCTCATTACCCTGGGGCAAGATCTCCTGAGTGCTGTAGGAGTGGTAATAGAACAACTTGTATCATGCCTGTGCTCATGTCACTTCATGGCCTCTCTGTGCAGAGCTTCCTGGACTGCCAGCACTGGTGAGGGGTGGGTGGGGGCAGCACTTCTATACCCACACTACACCAAGGCAGATGAGTGTCAGGTCAGCTCTCCTACACTCATGGCATTGGGACAGGCTCACTCGAACCCCCACTTGAATTTGGGATAATCATCTCTTCATTTCTCAAGGCAAATCAAATCCCTGGAGTCACAGAGTCAGCTCCACTTTGCTGTCTAGGAAAGGCATATGGCTGGCTCTCCTGAGAGCTCCTGTTTTGAAGAGATGAGGGCAGCTCTCCAGAGCACCAAATCTAATAAGGCATTGGTCCAATTATGAAGAGCCCCTTGACCTCCGCTGGCACTTGTCCTAATGAATGAGGTGCATCACCATGATCTCTAGAGGTGATATGAGCCTTGGACCTCAACACTGACCAGGGAGGGACTGGACACACATGCCACAGGTTACGAGTTCTCTGGCCCAGCTAGGTGTGCTGGTTCAGGCAAAGGGGAGAGAACTCTGGCAGGGCAGGGGAGGGGGGGGGCTCTTCTGTCACCTCTGCTGCTGGTGTTGTTCATTTCTGCTGATGCCACTTAGGTTGCTTGGGGTCAGGCTGATCCAGCAGGAGACTGACTAGACAGCAAAAGGTGCAGCCCAGCTTCTTGAGGTGATTTTGGGAGAACAGATCTCTTCCCCAAGCAGAGGTGTTACAGATCTTATGACAGAAGCTCTCAGATGAAGGAATAATCCCTGAACACCTTTAATCCTTCTGAACAGGAGTCTTATATACAGTTTTAGGATGGGTCAGGGTCTGGCAGCAGGTACTTTCTATTGGTTTGGCCTGAGAGCTTGGGAAGACCTCATCTACATATTCGTGGTGTGGTCCTGCTCTCAGGACTGATCTATCTGTCTTGAACCTATGTAACCTGAGGTCATGTTCTCACCAGTGAAGGAGGAGCTTGGATGTGACTGATATATCTCAAACTTCTCTACAGGAGACTGTGGGAGCTCTAGCTACGTGAGAAGGACCTGAACTCCTGGGAGACTATAAATGCTCCTGCTGTCCCTTTTAGGGTCCTCCGGGATTCAACCTATCCCAACTAGGAATCAGGGTACCTTTCACAGACCACTGCCCTGCAACATCTCTCTTCATAATGTTCAAGCTGGTCCATGTCTCTTTCTCTCCCATTTGACCACCACATACTCACATTGTGTTAGTGCCCCCTACAGGGTAGCCATGCAGTTAGTAGGTCCCTTTATTCATGCTTCATGGTGTGGCAACAAGGAGGTGTCTGTGGCTTGACTGTGCTGCGCACTGGAGGGCATGTGTCTGGGTGTCACGGTAGTCTACAGTTCTGTGTCTGTCATCCTCGTCCAGTATTGTGCCACCTGGATTTGATTTGATCTTTATGAGTCCTAGCCATAAGAAATCTTTGGTTATCAAGTCACGCATCAAGCTAGGATTAAAAAAGGATGGCATCAGCTCTGCTCATGACAGACCTAAGAACACCACCACCAACAAAGTGTCTCTTTTTCCACGGATTTTGTTTTGTTTTGTTTGAGTTTTCACCTTATTTAAATTCTTTTTCAAAAACTTTTATTGGTTACTTTGTTCATTTACATTTTAAACGTTATCTCCCTTCCTTTTTTCCTCTACAGAAATCCCATATCATACTTCCTAATCCCCTGCCTCGATGAGGGTACTCCCTTACCCACCCGCTCACATCTGCCCTAGCATTCCCCTATGCTGTGGCATCAAGCTTTCACAGATCCAAGGGCCTACGCTCCCTTTGATGACAGACAAGGCCATCCTCGGCTACATATGCTGCTGGAGTCATGGGTCCCTCCATGTCTACTTTTTAGTTGGTGGTTTAGTCCCTGGGAGCTCTGAGGGGATCTGTTGATATTGTTCTTTGGGTTTGCAAATTCCTTCAGCTCCTTCTTTCCTTCCCCTAACTCTTCCATTGGAGTCCCTGTGCTCAGTCTGATGGTTGGCTGCAAGCCTCCACATTTGTATCTGTAAGACTCTGGCAGAGCCTTGCAGTGGACAGCTATGCCAGGCTCCTGTCAGCAAGCATTTCTTGGCATTAGAAATAGTGACTGGGTTTGGTGACTCCATATGGGCTGGATCCCCAGGTGGGTCAGTCTCTGGCTGGCCTTTCCTTCAGTCTCTGCTCCACTCTTTGTCCCTGTATTTTCTTTAGACAGGAACAAATCTGGGTTAAAATTTTGAGAAGGGTGGGTGGTTCCATCCCTCAACCGGGGGCCATCTTTCTCCTTTGTTGCATATTTCAGTTATGACATCCTTACTGGGTCCTGAGAGTTGCTTGCTTTCCTGGCATCTGGGACTTTCTGTTGGCTACTCTCAGTTCCCCATTCCCCCTTGCTGCACACCTTTGTTCAATTTCCTGACCCTCTGTAAATCTTCCCCATCTAAAGACAATTCACCAGTACAAACTGTCTGGGATCAATAAGTTGTTTGGCTCTATTTCAGAGTAGAGGATATCCATGTCATCAGTGATAGGATGAGAAGATACTATTGAATATGGACATTACATTTTTCCTGTGATATATGCAAGCATTGCCATTGAGTATAAGCAGAGAAACATGGACTTATGTAGTTTTAGTTTACTCTTCTAGCCTGATAACAGCACTCTTATTTATGCCTTTAAAAGTGTACAGTTGTAAGGGCTGAGAATGTAGGTCAATTGGTAGAGTACTTCCCTAGCCTGAACAAGGCCCTTAGTACATTCTTCAGCACTGTAGGAATCTCTGATGATATACCATGCAAACCCCAGGCTGTGGGAAGTGAAGAGAAAATGGTGCCAAGTTCAATGCCACTCTTGGTTACATAAGACTGTATCTAAAAATTAAGAGTAGGTTGGTGAGAGGGTTCATTGGTGAGAGTTACTTCTAAATTCCTGATTGTATTAATTCAGTCCTTGGGTGCCACAGTAGAAGAAAAGGACAGCTACAAAATATTGTCCTGTGACCTTCACACACAGACGATAATATGAACAAGCATACACATACACAAAGAGAGATAACAACACACAAACACAGATCATACACATATACACATTAAATTAAAAATATTAAAAATTAAAATTATAGTTATCTTAATAAACAGTATGAATATATATATACATACACACACACAAACATATATATATATATATACATATATATATATATATATCCAAACATGTTTGAAAGTATCTATTCTCTTCATTCTAAAGGGGAAAAGCTACCAAAATAAATTATGCAAGACATCAAAAAACCTAAGAATAGGTATAAGATAAATGTCAATATTCAACAATAAGTGAATATTTCTGCTAAACTAAGGGAAATGAAAGTTTAAAGATTAAGGAAATAATAGGAGTGAGGGAAAGTGTTCAATATCAATCAGTAGACTACCTGACATTTGATTGGAAATCCATAAGTTTTGAAGTTTCTATTAGAACATCACTACATTTTCTAAACTAAATTATTTCATGGTACTTTATCATATGAACACTTAAAAGAGCAATTTAGCCATCATTAATATGCATAACTTTTCCCCCTTTTCCACTACTTTGGTGGCTGCAAAGGGACAATTAAGACAAGTCAGCATGTTCTTAGAGTTGTGTTCCAGTTTTTGATGTGTGTTTTAGTTACTTTACTGTTATTATAACAAACACCATGACCCAAGCAATATAAGAACAGATGGATTGACTCTACCTCACAGATCAATGCACATTTTGTTATGATAGGGAAGTCGAGGCATCTAGATCATGAAGCAGTTGACCATGTATGGCCACAGTCAGGATCGCAATGAATGTATGTCACTGCTCAGACCCCTTTCCCTGTTTATACAGGCTAGCATGTCATCCAAAAGATAATACCTAACCATTTCAACAAATGCAATCAGGATAATCCCTCATAGACATTCTCAGAAGATAAATAACCCTTTAAATCTGTGCCTGGAGACTTGGTTCCTATATGATTCCAGTTCAGTCTTATTAAAAATTAACACTAGGCATGTTAAAATAATTTAAAGAAATAATTATCTTCAATGAACTAGTATAAAAATGGAATGTAAAGTTAGAGTTTCATAAAAAATATTTACTATAAAATAAGGAAATTGTAAAACGTAAGTATTATAATTAAAAATTTCCCAACGGTCAGTGATATAGCTGTTGGAGAGTATAGGTGATTAAGGCCAAACAGATACCCTGGATTCTATTTCTTAGACCCACATCATAAAAATGGAAAACTAGCCAACCTGTACAAGCATCTCCTGAACTCTGTAAGTGTACTCGGTAAGTTCATACCTACATACAAACACATACAATATCATAAAAATCTCTCTCTTTCTCTCTCTCTCTCTCTCTCTCTCTCTCTCTCTCTCTCTCTCTCTCTAAATACATATGATATGTTGGGGATATATGTTTGTGTATATGGTGATATATATATATATATATATATGTATATATATCCTGTATATTTAGACAAACTTAAACTCTGTCTTAGAAAACCAAGTTGATGACATTATAAAATTCTAGAGATAAACCTGGTGCCATGCACCTTATTCAGTGATGAATGATAATGTATGAAACTCAGGGATAAAATTATATGAGAACACTTTTTATTTGTCATTCCATAGAGTATGATTTTAGCCTCTGGTCAATTTTAAAGGCCTGCTATTTAGATGGTATTGGCTCTTTACCATTATAACTAAAACCTATTTTACTTTAATTTTATCTCTGTTTAAAGAATCAATACCTTTTCAGAAGTTCTACAATTGCACATTGAAATTACTTTTGAAGAAAAGATTACCTTTCCCAGCTTCTATTTTAAAGACTCGTTTCTTTAGAATGTGGATATCACTTAAGGTCTGTGCTCCTGGGTGAATTTTAAATTCACTGAAGCGAGGTTTTAAAAAAGAAACATGTCCCAGGGTGAGTGACTCTAACTGAATAGAATCTTTTTATGCTCATATATATTTGGACTTCATTATTTCCAAGATATATATTGGGTTAATTAGATTAAACAACCTCCCATCCTTTCTATTTCTCTCTCCCACTCATTCGTGTGTGTGTGTGTGTGTGTGTGTGTGTGTGTGTGTGTGTGTGTTTCTGTGTGTGTCCTTGTGTGTATCTGTGTAGGTAGGTATGTGTATACCAAGGTATGCACAGGAATTAGAGGACAGCCTTGTTTGTTGGTCCTCACCTTTTACTTTTGGGACAGAGTCTCTGTTTTTCAGCACTTTTTAATCTAAGCTATATCATTACCAAGATTCCAGGAATTCTCCAGTCCCTGCCACCCATATTACCATAGAGATGCTTTCACGGCAGACATGTGCTAAGTGTACCTGGCTTTATATGAAATCTAAGGCTCTGACTTGGAACCTAATGCATGTATGGCAAGTGTTTCAGTCACTGAGCCATTTACCCAACTCCATCACAAATTTATCTACAAAAGTGTACCTGACTAATTGAACACTTTTGAATTTACACATCTATTTAAACTTAAAAGACCACCCCTTGATTTGCTCTTAGGTGTTATGAGTTCCAGTTGCTTGGAATTTGAAAGATTAAAGAATGCATTTCAGAGCATGCATGTGTGTAAAACGACTGCCGAGACCTGGGGCCAGCCCAGCCTTTCAGTGCAGGGAAGCTCATTCATCATTCTGTCTCTATTTTCTCTTTGTCCAGTTTCATCATGAACCAGGGCTTCATGGCACAGAGAGAATCATGGGCATCAAAACACAGCACATGAACAAGCAGCAAGTGAAATGTTGGAAAGCATAAATAGACTTCACAACCTGGGAGCATATGAGAGGGTTAGGCTCCATTATCTGTAATTGCAATTGTAGGAGAAGAAAACTGTCCAGATGAGACATGGTTTGAAAGGCTTTGTGACTTAGTATGGACCATGCTGTCATTCACATTCCATCATAGTTTACAGGAGCATTTTATAGTCTGCTATCCCATCATCAATGCCACAATTGCCTGATTTTTTTTCACTATAATCTGTGTTCTTTACAAATTGTCTACCTCAACTCTTTCCAATATAGTCTTTCTTGGATTTGTGCTTCAAATACGGTATGTTTCTTTACCCACTGCAGTTATAGAGTATCTGACAAACGAATCTTAAAGAAGGAAGTAAATGTTTACTTTGGCACACTGATCAAGGGTACATTTCATCATGGCAGGAAAGGTATGATGTCAGGAACATGAGGTAGCCAATTACTATTTGTTTGTAGTTAGGAATCAGAGAGCAGATAGAGGGAATTAAATGCTGATCCTTGGCTAGATTTCTTCTTTTTATTAAGTCTAGGACCATAAACCATTGGATGGTGATGACTGCATTCATGCCTTTTACCTGCCTAAATTAACCCAATGTACAGAATCTCTCACATGCATGAACACTCTAACGTAGACAACAGGGCACAGACATACCCAGAATATTCTCTGCTAGATGATTCTAAATCCTGTCAAGTTCACAGTCATTATTTACCATCACAGATGGTTATTACAACTATACTCATAAATGATTAGGGGATAAAACACCACAAGAAATGACTTAGTGCAACATACATTTTTATATTTTCTTATTTCACATATGAAAATATTTTAGTCTCAAAAGGCTTGTGATTTCTTTTCAAAACTAAGTTTTATTTCTTTATCAAGCCTACAATATAACATACATGAAAACGATATATAACTAAAAGGAAGATTATAATGTTAAGTGATGCTTGAGTAGCAAATATGAACTGTTAATGAGTTTTTATTAGACAATTCAATGGTGACATTATGCAAGATCAAAGTCATTGACTTTCACTGTTGTGGCAAACACTGGCATGGGATACACAGAAACAAATAGGCACAAATGGACTCTACAAAGTAATTTACGCTTGTTTACTTATTTACTTACATATTTTGGTTTCATGTATATGCATGGCTCATGCATGTTTAAAAGGTAAATGTTAAAACAAAGACAACTTTCAAGACATCAGTTTTCTCTGGTTGTATATGGGTTCCAGGGATTGGATTCAGGTCTCAGGTTTCTCAGGCAAGAGCTATTCTGTTGAGCTATCTCATCAGCCAGAGAAGTATTATAATAGCAGTAAATATATGAATACCTATTGTGATGTCATCCCCAGGAAATATGCATCTGGCTATTCACATAAAGCTTGATATGTATTAGATATTGTCCTCATTTTTTAACATTTTTATTAATTTTTTCTTTTATTGGATTTTTAGTTTACATTTCAAATGCTATTCCCTTTCCCAGCTTCCCAGACATAAGCCCTCTATCCCATACCTCTCCTCTTCTTCTGTAAGGGTCTTCCCCTCGCCATCCAACCCCCTTCATGCTCCCTCCAGACATTCACCTACACTGGGGGTCCAGCCTTGGCAGGACCAAGGGCTTCTTATTCCATTGGTGCCCAACAAGGCCATCCTCTGCTCTATATGCAGCTGGAGCCATGGGTCTGTCCATGTGTAGTCTTTGGGTAGTGGTTTAGTCCCTGGGAGCTCTGGTTGGTTGGCACTGTTGTCCTTAAGGGGTTGCGAGTTCGTTTAGCTCTTTCAATCCTTTCTCTAATTCCTCCAATGGGGATCCCGTTCTCAGTTCAATGGTTTGCTGCTAGCATCCACCTCTGTATTTGACATGTTCTTTCTGTGTCTTTCAGGAGACATTTATATTCAGTTCCTGTCAGCATGCACTTCTTAGCTTCATCCATCTTATCTAGTTTTGGTGACTGTATATATATGGGCCACATGTGGAGCAGGCTCTGAATAGCTGTTCCTTCAGTCTCTGCTCCAAACTTTGCCTCCTTATGCCCTCCTATGAATATTTTTGTTCCCCATTTTAAGAAGGAGTAAAACATCCACACTTTGGTCATCCTTCTTCTTGAGCTTCATGTGGTCTGTGGATTGTCTCTTGGGTAATTTGAGCTTTTGGGCTAATATCAACTTATCAGTGAGTACATACCATATGTGTTTTTCTGTGATTGAGTTACCTCACTCAGGATATTTTCTAGTTCAGTCCATTTGCCTATGAACTTCGTGAAGTCATTGTTTTTGATAGCTGAGTAGTATGCCATTGTGTAGATGTAACACATTTTCTGTATCAATTTTTCTGTTGAAGGGCATCTGGGTTCCTTACAGCTTCTGGCTATTATAAATAAGGCTGCAATAAACATAGTGGAGCATGTGTCTTTGTTGTATGCTGGATATATTTCAGTACATGCCTAGTAGAGGTATAGCTGGGTCCTTAGGTAGTGCAATGTCCAATTGAGGAAACTCAAGTCTGATTTCCAGAGTGTAATCCCACCAACAATGGAGGAGTGTTCATCTTTCTCCACATCCTCACCAGTATCTGTTATCGCCTGAGTTTTTGAACTTAGGCATTCTGAATGGTGTGAGTTGGAATCTCAGGGTGATTTTATGTGCTTTTCCCTGATGACTAAGGACATTGAGCTTTTCTTTAGGTACTTCCCACCATTCGATATTCCTCAGCTGAGAATTCTTTGTTTAGCTCTATATCCCATTTTAAATGGGGGTATTTTCCTTTCTGGAGTATAACTTCTTGAGTTCTTTTTATATTTGATATTAGCCCTCTAGCAGAGGTAGGACTGGTAAAGATGATTTCCCAATCTGTTGGTTGCTTTTTTGTCCTAATGACAGTGCCCTTTGCCTTACAGAAGCTTTGCAGTTTTATGAGGTCCCATTTGTCAACACTTGATCTTAGAGCATAAGCCATTGGTGTTTTGTTCAGGAAATTTTCCCCAGTGCCCATGTGTTCGAGTTGATTCCCCACTTTTTCTTCTATTAGTTTGAGTGTATCTGGTTTGATGTGGAGTTCCTTGATCCACTTGGACTTAAGCTTTGTACAGGGTCACAAGAATGGATTGATCTGCATTCTTCTACATGCTGATCTCCAGTTGAACCAGGACTATTTGATGAAAATGCTATCTTTTTCCATTGGATGGTTTTATCTCTTTTGTCAAAGATCAAGAGACCATAGGTGTGTGTGTTCATATATGGATCTTCAATTCTATTCCAGTGATCTATCTGCCTGTCTTTTTACCAATACCATACAATTTTTATTACTATAGCTCTGTAATACTGCTTGAGGTCTGGGAGAGTGGTTCCCCCAGAAGTTCTTTTACTGTTGAGGATAGTTTCACTATACTGGGTTGTTTTTGTTATTCCAAATGAATTTGAAATTTGCTCTTTCTAACTCAATGAAGAATTGACTTAGAATTTTGATGGGGATTGCATTGAATCTGTAGATTGCTTTTGGCAAAATGGCCAGTTTTACTGTATGAATCCTGCCAATCCATGAGCATGGGAGGTTTTTTCCATCTTCTGACATCTTCCTCCATTTCTTTCTTTAGAGACTTGAAGTTCTTGTCCTATAGATCTTTCATTCTTGGTTAGAGTCACAACAAGACACTTTACATTTTTTGGGACTTTTATGAAGAATGTCATTTCCCTAATTTCTTTGTCAGCCTGTTTTTCCTTTGAGTAAAGGAATGATACTAATTTGGTTGAGTTAATTTTATACCCAGCCACTTTACTGAAGTTGTTTATCAGGATTAGTAGTTCTCTCATGGAACTTTGGGGTCACTTAACTATACTATCCTATCATCTGCAAATAGTGATACTGTTCACTTCTTCCTTTCCAATTTGTATCCCTTTAACCTCCTTTTGTTGTCTGATTGCTCTGGCTAGAACTTTGAGTACTAAAATGAATAAGTAGGGAGTGAGTAAGCAGCCTTGCGTAGTCCCTGATTGCTTCAAGTTTCCCTCCATTTAGATTAACGTTAGCTACTGGTTTGCTGTATATGGCTTTTACTATGTGTAGGGCTGAGCCTTGAATTCCTGATCTTTCTAGGACTTTTCTCATGAAAGTGTGTTGAATTTTGTCAAATGCTTTCTTAGTATCTAATGAAATATCAGGTGTTTTTTTTCCTTTGAGTTTGTTTATATACTGAATGATGTTGGATTTCCTTATATTGAACCATCCCTCCATTACTGGGGTGAAACATACTTGATCATGATGGAGATCGAATTGATGTGTTCCTGGATTTGTTCTGTGAAAATTTTATTGGGTATTTTTGCATAGATATTCATAAGGAAAATTGGTCTGATATTCTCTTTCATTGTTGGGTGTTTGTGTGTTTTAGGTATAAGCATAATTGTGGCTTCAAAGAAGAAATTGAGTCGTGTCCCACCTGTTTTTATTTTGTGGAATATTTGCACAGTATTGGTATGAGGTCTTCTGTGAGGTCTGATAGAATTCTTCACTACATGCATCTGAACCTGGGCTCTTTTCTGTTGAGAGACTTTTATTATCTGCTTCTATTCCTTTAGGAGTTATGGGGCTGTTTAGATCATTTATCTGTTCCTAATTTCACATTGGTACCTCATATTTGTCTATAAAATTGTCATTTCCTCCAGATTTTCCACTTTTGTTGAATATAAGCTTTTTTAGTAGGATCTGTTGATTTTTTTGAATTTTCTCAGATTTTGTGGTTATGTCTCCATTTTCACTTCTGATTTTGTTAATTTGGATACACTCTGGGCCTTTTGGTTAGTCTGGATAAGGCTTTATCTATCCTGTTGATTTTTCTCAAAGAACCAGCTCCTTGTTTTGTTGATTCTTTGTATAGTCCTTTTTGTTTCTACTTGGTTGATTTCAGCCCCGAGTTTGATTTATTCCTGCCATCTATTCCTCTTGGTGTATTTGCTTCATTTTGATCTGGAGCTTTGAGGTGTGCTGTCGAGCTGCCAATGTATGCTCTCTTCTTTTTCTTTTTGGAGGCACTCATAGCTATGGGTTTTCCTCTTAGCACAGCTTTCAATGTGTCTCATAAGTGTGGGTAAGTTGTGCCTTAATTTTCATTAAATTTTATAAAGTCTTTAATTTCTTTTTTTATTTCTTCCTTGACCAAGTTATCATTGAGTAGAGAGTTGTTCAACTTCCAAGTATATTTGGGCTTTCTGTCATTTTTGTTGTTACTGAAGACCAGTCTTAGCTCATGGTGATCTGATAGGATGCATGGGATTATTTCTATATTCTTGTATCTGTTGAGGCCTGTTTTGTGGTTGATTATATGGTGAGTTTGGAGAAAGTACCATGAGGTGCTGAGAAGAAAGTATATCCTTTTTTTAAGATGAAATGTTCTATAAATATTTGTTAAGTCCATTTGGTTCATGACATATGTTAGTTTCTCTGGGTCTCTGTTTAATTTCTGTTTCCATGATATGTCCATTGATGAGAGTGTGGTGTTGATATCTCCTACTATAATTGCGTGAGATGCTGTGTGTGCTTTGAGCTTTATTAAAGTTTCTTTCATGAATGTAGGTGCCCTTGGATGTGGAACATAGATATTTAGGATTGAGAGTTCATCATGGGGGATTTTTTCCTTTGATGAATATGAAGTATCCTTTCTTATCTTTTTTATTACTTTTGGGTGAAATACAAATTTATTCAATATTAAAATGGATATTCCAGCTTGTTTCTTAAGACCACTTGTTTGGAAAGTTTTTTCCAGCATTTTACTCTGAGATATTGACTATCATTGTCTCAGAGGTGTGTTTCTTGTATGCAGCAAAATGCTATTTCCTCTTTATATATCCAGCCTGTTAGTGTACATCTTTTTATTGAGAAATTGAGTTCATTGAGGTTAAGAGATATTATGGAATAGTCATTGTTTCTTCCTGTTATTTTTCTTTTTAGAGATGGATTTACATTTGTGTGTCTCTCTTCTTTTGGTCTTGTTGCAAGGATATTACTTTCTTGCTTTTTCCAGGTGTAGTTTCCCTCCTTGTGTTGGTGTTTTCCATCTATTTTCCTCTGTAGGGCTGGATTTGTAGAAAGATATTTTGTAAATCTGGTTTTATCATGGAATAACTTGGTTTCTCCATCTATGTTAATTGAGAGTTTTGCTAAACATCATAGCCTGGGCTGGCTGGGCTGGCATTTGAGTTCTTTTATGGTCTGTGTGACATCTTCCCAGGATCCTGTGGCTTTCATACGCTCTGGTGAGAAGTCTGGTGTAATTCTGATAGGTCTGCCTTTATATGTTACTTGACCATTTTCTCTTACTGCTTATAATATTCTTTCTTTGTTTTGTGCATTTGGTATTTTGGCTATTATGTGAAGGAAGGGATTTCTTTCCTGGTCCAATGTATTTGGACTTCTGTAGGCTTCTTGTAGGTTTATGTGCATCTCTTTCTTTAGGTTAGAGAAGTTTTCTTGTACAATTTTGTTGAAGATATTTACTGGCCCTTCAAGTTGGGAGTTTTCACTCCCTTCTATATCTATTATCCTTAGGTTTGATCTTCTCATTCTGTCCTCGATTTCCTCGATGTTTTGCGCTAGGAGCTTTTTGCATTTTACATTATCTTTGATAGTTGTGTTGATGTTTTCTATGATATGTTCTGCCCCAGAGGTTCTCTTTTCTATCTTTTATATTCTGTTGGCTATGTTTGTATCTATGACTCCTGATCTCTTCCCTAGGTGTTTTATCTCTAGGGTTGTCTTCCTTTGTGCTTTCTTTATTGTTTCTACTCCCATTTTTAAATCCTGGATGGTTTTGTTCAGTTCCTTCACCTGCTTGGTTGTGTTTTCTTCTAATTCTTTAAGGGTCTTTTGTGTTTCCTCTTTGATGACTTGTTTACTTGAGTTGTCCTGTATTTCTTTAACTGAGTTATGTATGTTCTTCTTAAAGTCCACCACCATCATCATCATCATAATATGTGATTTTTAAATCTCGATCTTGCTCTTCCTGTGTGTTTAAATATCCATTATTTGCTTTGGTGGGAGAACTTGGCTTTGATGATACCAAGTAGTCTTTGTTTCTGTTGCTTAGGTTCCTGTGCTTGCCTCTCTCCATCAGGTTGTCTCTCGTGCTAGCTTATCTTCTTGTCTCTTACAGTGGCTCAACCCTCCTCTAGGCCTGTGTGTCAGCACTCCTGTATGCCCATTTTCCTTCAGCTGGATCTGGGAACAGGTGCTCTGTTCTCAGGTGTGTAGGTGCTCCTGGGGACAGGCTTTCAGTTCATGGTGCAGGCAAAAACGTGAAGGGTCCTGCCCCTGACTGTTCCTAGGTCCCTGTGCCCAGAGGGCAAAGGTAGCACTAGATAATTTTTTCTTGGTTCAGAAATGTGGGCAGAAAGTAGTTGTCTCCTCTGAGTTCTCAGAATTTGCTGCACTTCTGAGGGTCTAGCTCTTTCCCTCATGGGATTTGGGTGCAGGGAGCTGTGTGTCAGATTCAGTTCAGTTGTGGGTGCAAGCAGAAACCAGCAGGTTTCTCCTGCTGACTGCACTTATTTTCTGTATCCAAAGGCACTATGCAGTTTCCTCATGGCCCAGGATTGTGAGCAGAAATGGGCAGAAATTGTGGTCTGTCCTGAGTTCTCAGGATTGTCCCCACTTCTGGGCATTCAGCTCTCCCCCCCCACAGTATTAGGGGGGAGATACTGTTCACTGTGTCTGTGAGTGATGGTAGTGGAATCTAGAAACATCAAAATCAGAAGCATAGTGAACCTAAGGTGGAGTGTGACTATAGAACACAGTGACCCACTTTCTACAAGTTTCTACTTCCTGTCAGCTTCACAAACATTTCTCAAAAGTTCCACCATCTTGAGGCAAGGTGTTCAAACACATAAGCCTATGGGGCCATTATAAGTTGAAAAGACAAAAGGGTAGACATACCAGTATGTCTTTAGTAATTGAAACACTGCAGACAAGATCGGATGGTTTCAGTAGAGGGAGGAAACTACAAAAAGACTCCTCGGTGTTGAAGCTTTTATATTATTGCTCTTGCTTATTGGGAGAGGCTCCTGTCTCATAAATTGAAGATACATAAAAATGTGTCTGTATTTTAATTTCAATATTTTTGATAATATGCATATAAGTGTACAGAAAGCAGATGTGATTTGGGTTCTAAAAACTGATCGGGGTCTTCTTCAAGACCAGCAAGCTCTCTTAACTCCTGCACCAACTCTCCCCTACTTGTCTTTCATTTTTTAACATTATCTTGCATTTATAACTTAATTAAATTCCTTCCAACATTACCTTTATTATTTTTTGTCCTCATGATAGAACACTGTAATAGCTATAATTCTAAGATAAAGGGTAGTTCTTCTGTAAATTTTGCTATCTTTCTTTCTTTGCCTATTGCTATCGATTTACTTCTATTTCATTGCTTACATTACTATGGTATGTTGTCCTTTGAGTATATCAACTATTAGAATATTAATCAGAGTAGCTATGGTCATTCACAAGAAGCCCTCAGGATCGGGACTGCTCTACAAAGTCCATGAATCTAATGTCTAGTCCCAAGTAAACCAGACGTGGTGGTGAGGCACACCTGTACTCCCAGAACTCTGGCCATGGAGGCGGAATGAACAAAAGTTCAATGTCATTCTTGCCTACATAGTGAATTTGAGGTCCAATCTCAGAAGAAAAATGAAAAAGAATGAAGAAACAGAAAGCAATTCAATATAGAATGCCTAATTTTACCTCTTGCTTACAAAATAGGCCCAATTCTCTAGTGTCTCTTTGTACCTTGATTCTAAGGAGTTTATCATCTTAGTTAGATCATGAAACCAGTTTCATTTCTTAAAATGATCTAGTGAGTCTTCAAAGTCTTGATCATTGTCCTTTTACTGTTTAATCTCCTTGGACACATTTCCCTTCTTGGATACTCAGGCTGCTTCCTTTTATGTCTGCTGGAGAGTGTGATATTTCTACTTTCTTGAGCATTCTGAACTCACTACTTTATATACTACACACACACAAACACGCATACACACACACACACACATACACACACACACACACACACATATATATATATATATATATATATATACAGAGAGAGACTATGTGGCATTATTTATTTAATAAATATATTATTTATAATTTATAAGGTAGTAATGATATGTGTTTATTAATAGTTTTATTTTTTTGTCAAAAAATGTACTCAACATATGTGGAAACTGAAGCCATGAAATATGACTCACCTCAAGCCTCACAGTTGATAGACGATAAAATGAATTTTACGGACAGAAAGAATAACATCAAAATCTCTAACATTTTCCAACTAAAAGTATTGAACTAATAATACATATGAATATTCAAATACATACATCACAAAAGTGAAATAAGTGAAATATAGTTTATCAAATTTTACATGTATAAAAACAAAACCAGTATAAACTGCAAAGGAATGATTTATATAGGTGGGTATTATATTTAAAAATATTAAATGTGTTTTAAGGTGAGACACTCAGAATTAAACATCAGGGTCATGCATGTTATCCAGGCATTGTACTACTGAGCTACATCCCCAAACCCCAAATAAAGCACATTTCACAGTCAAGGTTAGTGTACAACACTTATAAAGGCTGTTTTTACCTGTATATGAAAATTAGTATTATTTTTTTACCTCTCCTATAAAAGGTTGACTTGTTTACATGTTAACTCATGTTTCTGTCCATAGAACATAGACTAATGATTGACATACTAGAATAAACAATAAAAATTACGTGAAGTGTGTTGCTAGAAGGTTACCAGCTCATCAGTGCAAAGAGATTTATGGATAGACATTTTCAGCAGCATTGAGCTGACTTGAAATTGAGTGACTAAAAGCTCTGTGCATGATTCTAAAAACGCATCTGTCTGTACTCCTGTCTAGGTCCTAGGGCAGCAGGAAACACAAAAACATTGTTTGTAGCCCTTGCAGAGAATGCTGGTGTTTCTACTTTAATAGTAATCTATACTTGAGAACTAGTGTGGCTAAATATCCTTGTTCTACCACCGGAGTGTTGGATGCAGAGAGATCATAGATTATAAGCCAGCCAGGTTTATATATATAAAAAAAAATTCCCTTCCCCTTTAAAAAGGAAAAAGACAGAGAACAAAACCAAGAGAATGGGTGTAAATTCTGTGGACATAATCAAATCCACTAAGACCACATTTTTAGCACACCTGAAATCATAGTCTAGAATGTTCTCAAATTGTCTGCCCCCTATTATTACAGATTCATTTCTTCTGTTTCTATTCATTTGGTAGAAATAAAAGGCCATAGTTAGTAGTGCTATGCCATGTTTGAGCTGAGTGCCTTTGTCCCTCCTGCAGAATAGATACCTGGAAAGTCACTCACTTGATTTATTGAAGCCAGGGTTGGTAATCTCAACTCATGCAGGTGTTGATTATTTATTTGAAAACCAAGCCAACTTGCCTTCAACTGGGACGAGCTGAGACAGTTCCTTCAGATGAACTCCATTATAGTCAAATTGTTCCATCTGTTTTCCCTGAATGAAAGAAGCCTCCCTTGCTGCTAGTCAGAGAAGAAGGGCTCCTTGACTCAGGACCAGATGCAGGCTGTATTGCGCTGCAGACCAATTACAGTCTTGGCAGCCTGTGAGGCTCCTGGGGTGAACTTTTTTTATAACAATTATCAATATCAGCCAATTTCTGAGAATGGGCAGAAATAAGCAGTCATAGCTCCAGGATGAGTTTTCTATCTTTCAAAGACTCTCTGGCTGACTGCCGTGGAGAAAATGCAGGAGAAAAGGCTGACATTCTATGTAATACCGGAAACCCATTAACTTTACTTCCACTTTGCTTGTTTAGACTTTACCATTGTGGATTAATTATGGAATATTGGAATAGGATACCATTTTAGTGATATACAGTCACCTATTTTCCATGTGATATTTCATTCCCCATGCACAATCCCACATGTGTATATCTGTGTTCAAGTGTTGCATCTGGTTTCGATGTACATTCTCTAGAGATGCTTATTATTGGCGTATTTTCTACTTCTCTAATAGAATTGTTGATGAGGGAACACTCAGTGGTTAGGAGTGCCTACTGTTCTTGAAGAGGACCAAGTAAAGTTCCCCTCACCAATAATGGTGCCATTTACAATGGCCTTTAACTCCAGCTACAGGGTCTCTGATACCCTCTTCTGGCCTGATGGACATTTGCATGCCTATGGGCACCCCACCACACAAGCACACACATACACAATAAATCTTAAAGAGACACTCTTGGTGAAGAAAGAGAGCATCTTAGTGATGGGCTTCTGGCTTAGTGTAAAGCTGGAAGGGCTGGTTGACTTCTGTTCTGTTGTTTGTGTGGTAGAGTTAAAGATCTGGGAGGGGTAGAGTTGGAATTTATGGTGGTATAGTAATACTGTATCATTGAACATAGAAATATCACATCTTATCATTGTCTACTAATTTCTACAATTTGTGACCTCAGGTATATCAGCCTACAAAGAAAATACATATTACAAATATATTTATATACTATTATTCACAGAATGTCTGTAATATAAAAGGAAAATCCTCCTAAGTTGTCAGAGGGCAGGTAGGTATTTTTTTAAATGGAGTTTAAGTGAAGGTTTCCTTTGAAACTTAATACAAGATTTCTTTGAAAGCTAAAAAAGAGAAAGACTATATATGAAAAAAATAAGAGACTCAGAGTTACCAAGATCCCTCCTATCTCAAAGTGAGCACCTACCATAGGTTAGTCAATTAAAACAGGGTTACAAGACAATGGAGGTTGGAAGGACCTTTGTATCTTGAGCCAGAGACTTTAAGGCCATAAGAACAAGTCATGGTCTGACCACAACCTTCAACACAGTGATCCTTCACATAAAGAATTGACTTGTTTTGTAAAATTATAGTCAATAAATATTGATTGTCTTCCAAGAAGCTAACAAACTCCTTGAATATAAATTATACTTGGAAAGATGTTTAAGAATTATAGCTATAATTTCTAAAATAATCTATCACTAGCCATACAAACAAGCATCTGAAGAAATGTTGCAATCAGTGGTTGAGAACACTTCCTGATATTGCAGACCCAACTTCTACCACAACTTCCCTAACACTGCACTAAAAATAGACTTGCCTCTTTTAGAAAATGTTAACTATATCATTAATCACACTTTGAATCTAAAATCAACTTAAAAACACTCTTCATAGGAAATGTAAATCTCATAAAACTCTACTTGTAAAATTTTTGATTATATTCAATCTCTATAGAATATTCATTAATTATAAAAGTATTTAGTGGCGTGTCTTATCCTACTCTTGCCACTTGAGAGACAGTTCATCAATTAATGAATTAAGAAATGTTAAATTTTCCCCTATGAGTGTTACACACTAGGGTATACTTTGGCAGTAAGAAAAATATAAAATAATGTTTAAAAATCTGCATGATATTTATCATTTTAAGTAATCTCAGCATAACAAAGTCCACAAGTATATGGCAAACTTGGGGTTTAATATAATAAAAGCATTAATGACAGCATCTTTGTGTACAATGGAGATAAGACTTTAATTTATTTTTTTAATGAAAACTAGTGTAGTTTTTAGAAATGAGTGGTGATATCACTTAAAGTCTTTAGACCCAGGAAAAGGAATTTAGAATGTTAACAGATTTGGAAGTGCCAGAAATGTCTCTCTGCTCAGAAGAAAATTGCATTTATGGTCTGTCTGAGAAGCCATTTATAATTCTGGAAGCTATCTAAACTTTGCTATTTCAGAAAAAAATAATTTAAATGGGGAATTGTAGTTAATATCAGTCTATTTAAGCTCTAGTGTAGTAGCAGCTTATCCTCCTCAAATTTTATCCAACCTAGAAGCATCCCTGAAATTTAAAATCATGGTGCAAAAATGTCTATATTTGAATACATACACACATTCCAAATTTCAGGTTTGGGTACTCTGATCATCTATAGTTGTTTCTGACAAGTGATGATTGTGGTGTTCCACCAGATATTACTGGAAGTCTATCAATAATTCTTCCAAGACACTGTGCATTAGGGGTTGAACCTACACTGACAGTTCTGCTTCCTGCTACTACCTGTCTCCTACTCTAGAGTATTGAGATAGTGGCCTCACCTTGCCTGATGGAGCTGCCAAAACCTGACTATTACTCTAGAAAGCTGATACCAAGAGAGGTACAAAGGAGGGATCTTCCCTCAAGGGAAAATGTCATGCAGGAGTGGAGAAACACATGCAGGGAAAGACAAAAGTAGAACATAGAAAGAGGCCACAGCAAATTAATTCCTCCAAGGACACACTCAAAATAATATTCTTCTACCAAGTGGCCTCTGGCCCCTGTCTCTCCCTGCCTTCTCTAAATGCCATCATGCTGTGAATCTCCAAATGCACTAGCTTTAGCAGAGTCCATATGATCTCTTTCTAGAGATTCCATTGTAGAAGATTCTTGCCAGATGTGAGCTATGCTTGCCTTCTAGGCCTTCAAATCAAGCAAATTTTTAGTGAAAACTGACAACTCCACTGCCTTGATATAATTAAGTGCACATGCACAGCCACTCACACTCATACACACTGCAGTGGCAGAGACTAGTAATCCCAGTTTCTCAAAAGCTCCCATGTTCATGATCAGTCTTGACAACTGAGTTGTGGCCTCAGGACCAGACATTTCTGAAGCACGTGTGATGCTGCAGCTTCTATTAGCAGCACTGAAAATAACATCAGTGGGAAACTAGGAAAAATCTACCCAGAAGCAACAGACTAAAAGCTGCTCTCTGCTGAGAGTCAGGCAGGACAGTAAACCTCTGTTCCTTCTCTTCAAAGTGCCTTTGTGACTTTCTAATGAAGGAAAGCAAGACTGGCCAAGAAATAGAAGCTATTCAATCAGAGACTGCGAAAATTATATGTGTGCACAAATGATAGCAACTTACATATTTACAACTCTGGAAATAGAATAGAATTTCGTGTAGACTAATTTTAAATGTGAGTAAAGTTGGACAAAATGAAGATAAGATCTTTCAACTACTAATAGACTCGAAAGGCAAAATATATTTTCTTTGTATGTGTGTGGCATACATTTTATACATGTGCATAGTGTGTGCATAATATATGCACATGAGTATGGATGTTCATGGCTCTCTGTGCATGCATGTTAAGACCAGAGGAGGACACTGCCCCCCACATTCCTTTGGGAAAGGGTCTTGCAGTGAACTGTAAGTGTGACATTTTACCAAGACTAGCAGTCAGGGGTGCTTCTTCCAGAATATGAAGGTTATAGAACCATGCAGCCGTGCACATAAATTTACCTGGGTGCTAGGCATTCAAAACCAAATTCAGGTTTTATGTTAATGTTCTTATCCACCGATTTACCTCTCCAGCCCACAAAAAGATTAAACTACTTAAGGAAACAAAACAAAACCAAACGAAAAACAGAACATGTGCACTGAAAGGTATAAAACCTTACTGAGAGAAACCAAAACCTACATAAGGAAAAGCATGTCATTTTATGTATTGGAAGACAATGCTTTAAAATATGGATTATTCACATAAAATATGGATTATTTACAAAGCAATACATAAATTAATACAATCTGTCAAATTTAAATAATGCTGTTTTTCTTTTTATATAAACATGCTAGCCCTAAATGTATATGCCTAAAATGTATATGGAATCTTAAAAACAAAACAAAACAAAAAACCAACCAAACAAAAAAGGTCCAAATAACCCTGAAAAGGAAGATAAGAGTAAAAACTCCTCCTTACTCCTTTTAAAACTCAGAAAGAATGTAAACTCTGAACATGACATGGCTGTTATACACATGAACTCGGGGCAACATAAATTCCCTATACAAACCCTGCAGGAGATATAGCTCATGAGAATTCCAGCATGGGGAAAATTCCTTCCCCTGGCTGAAGAGTGACTGGCAGCCCATAACTTCTGGGGACAGAGTGTGAATTTTCTTTGGGATGTGGCCACTGGCAGGTTGACCATGAGCCAGTGGGTAACTCACACCCATGAGGATATGGGCACCACTAACTGGACTCAGTGGGTTATTTAAAACATAAAGAAAATATCATCCTGAGTGAGGTAACCCAATCACAGAAAGACACACATGGTATGCACTCATTGATAAGTGGCTATTAGCCCAAATGCTTGAATTACCCTAGATGCCTAGAACAAATGAAACTCCAGACGGATGATCAAAATGGGGATGATTAAAAGGGGAACAAGAATACCCTTGGCAGGGAATAGAGAGGCAAAGATTAAAACAGAGACTGAAGGAACACCCATTCAGAGCCTGCCCCACATGTGGCCCATACATATACAGCCACCCAATTAGACAGGATGGATGAAGCAAAGAAGTGCAGACAGACAGGAGCCGGATGTAGATCGCTCCTGAGAGACACAGCCAGAATACAGCAAATACAGAGGCGAATGCCTGCAGCAAATCACTGAACTGAGAATAGGACCCCTGTTGAAGGAATCAGAGAAAGAACTGGAAGAGCTTGAAGGGGCTCGAGACCCCATATGTACAACAATGCCAAGCAACCAAAGCTTCCAGGGACTAAGCCACTACCTAAAGACTATACATGGACTGACCCTGGACTCTGACCTCATAGGTAGCAATGAATATCCTAGTAAGAGCACCAGTGGAAGGGGAAGCCCTGGGTCCTGCTAAGACTGAACCCACAGGGAATGAGGGTGTGGGGGGGAGAGGGGAATGGGGGGGTGGTGGGGGAGGGAAACACCCAAAAAGAGGGGGAGGGGGGTTAGGGGATGTTTGCCGGGAAACCGGGAAAGGGAATAACACTCGAAATGTATAAGAAATACTCAAGTTAATAAAAAAAAAAAGAAAAAAAAAAAACATAAAGAAAACAGCAGGGGTTGGGGATTTAGCTCAGTGGTAGAGCGCTTGCCTAGGAAGCGCAAGGCCCTGGGTTCGGTTCCCAACTCGGAAAAAAAAAAAAAAAAAAAAAAACAGCAGACACAAAACGGGGAGCAGGATGGACTGAGAGAAGTCCAGGAATTGGGGGGAGGGTGTCCTGGATGAAAACAATTAAGATGCATTGCATATACCTATAAAAATTTCTAAGAATATGCTATTAAACCCTTAAAATTCTGATAATAAAGCTTGAATAATTGATATAGAAGGATAGTGATATTCAAAAGTCAATGGGAAAGGATGGATCAGTCCAAAAGGAACTGATCATACTCCCCAGAACAGATGTACTAGAAAAACAGGATTTGTGTGAAATAAGATGCATTCTTATCTAACACCCGGTGTAAAAACTAACAGGAATCAATTTATGACCTGTGTGTATGGCTGGAAACTGTCAAACTCCTACATGAAAACACAAGATGCTTTAAGATATAAAATTGGCAACTTCATTAATTATATATAGTGGTGAAGGCATAAGAAAAAGTGATCATGTTGACCTATGAAAACAATGTAAAATATGTGTTTAAACATAATTAACAAGAAATGAAGAGTTGGGATGGCAAATAAGAGTGCTTCCTGCTCTTTCAGAGGACAAGACTTCAGGTTCTTATAATGTCAGTCAGCTCAAGGTTGCTTTTAACTCAACCTTCTGACTTCTGCCAGTACTGTACTGATATTTGCATATCATACTCACAGAGAAGTAAATAAAATGTAAAATTAATTAAAAAACTATTAATAGAATAATCAAGCCACAGGAAGATGTTTTATATATTAAGAGATTTAAATTATTAATATGAGGATATCATCCAGGGAACTGGAAAGAGCACTTTGCAGTAAGTAGCACTGGTAGCTCTTCCTAAGTACCCAGGTTCAATTCTCAGCACACACATGGCAGTTCACAGTAAGAATGTTGGAATGGCCTGATAAAGTCAACTTTTCAAGATGCAAAATGTTGAGAGATGGGTTGTGGTAGTTACGAAGCAGTGTGATTCTACTTACTATCACAGATTTTTGTTCTCCAAAAAAGGCTTCTGTTTGTGTTCTACTATAAAATATAAAAAGTGGGATATATTGAAATGGAGAGAAGTTCAGATGGGAGGGAGAATGAAAGAGAGAAATGGGGGTGAAAATTACCCTAATTCGTTCTGTACCTTCATGAAACTATGCCAACCAACCAGAGCTTCCAGGGACTAAGCCACTCACTACCTAAAGACTATACATGGACTGATCCTGGGCTCCAACCGCATAGGTAGCAATGAATAGCCTAGTAAGAGCACCAGTGGAAGGGGAAGCCCTTGGTCCTGCCAAGACTGAACCCCCAGTGAACATGATTGTTGAGGGAAGAGTGGTAATAGGGGATGGATGGGGAGGGGAAGCCCATATAGAAGGGGAAGGAGAGGGGTTAGTGGGATGTTGGCCCAGAAACCGGGAAGGGGAATAACAATCGAAATATAAACAAGAAATACTCAAGTTAATAAAGATTAAAAAAATGGCCTGAAATGCACATAATTCTTTTAACAAACATGCTTGTGATTCTGGATCAAATATAAGACCAGAGAGCCTCAGTAGAATAACCCTAGTCTCCTGCTCTCATTTAGCCCCACACAGTGCCTCATCTCATTTCATTGACCTTGAGAGGTGAGTTTGTTCCAGTCTAGCAGGGACAGACTTGGTTCTTTTCAAGGTGTTCTTGCACTCTAATCTCATGAGATACTGAGAAACTCGTAGCTCAGCCTGACAAGTCAGGCTGCATTTGAGCTTGCTGTGTTCAGAACTTACTTATCATCCTCAATGGAACAAATGTTAGTTCTCTAAGCGTTGTGTTTTATAAAAAGATAAGGAGAGAAGGAATATTTTTGGTGGGCGTGTAATCAGGTGTGGCAGAAAGGGGTGCCTCTGTGAGTCCACCCTGGGGAATCCCTTCCCTCTGAGGGACACAAAGCAGTATAGTATAGAACAGCATTAATTCAGGCAGGGCATGGGAGGAGAGTTGAGAGGGTAGTAGATTCAGTGAAAGACAAACAGAGACAGAAAGAGTAGAGGAGTAGAGGAGTAGAAGCTGACTAAGAGCACATGGAGAGAGAGGGGGAAGGGGCAAGAAGACAAGAGAGGGTTGATGGGTAGAGCAGCTCCCTTTATAGTGAGTCAGGCATACTGGCTGTTGCCAAGTAACTGTGGGGCGTAACTTAGAAAAAATGCTAATTAGTCAATAACATGATATTTTATCAAAAATGATAATTTAGTCAATAAGGACTTGGTGTGTAAGCATGAGGTTTCAAGTTCAAATCCCCTACCTTCAAAGAAAAAGCCAGAAACACATTTGTGATCCCAGTTTGAAAAGGCAGAGTCAGGATGTCCTGTGAAGTTCTCTGCAAGCCAATGAAGGTCAGTATTGTGATAATACAACAAAATAAACACAAAATAATAGGCAGATGTTTTTTCATGGTAGGTATTAACAAATGCCACTCACTCCCAAACAAATATGCCCCATCCTTACTTTCTTCCATATTGGATTTCTCATATGACTCATCTTGTATTTCCTACATAAAAAGTATTTAGTAATTAGTTCATTGAGGCATCCAGTGCTTGCTATTTCTTTGTTCTGTCAGAACAGGTGGCAGAGCACAAAGGCCCTGCACATAGTTTGACATCATACTGAGTCTTCAGAGACAGTTACTTCCTATTTTATCACAGCTTCCAGCTGTGTTCCAGGGAGAACACGAGGAAGTTAGCATACAGGATAAGCAAGGCAGGGCGTGCATCTTGAACCTCTTCTCTACTTAATGATGTAGAGAGCAGATACTATATTTTAGAAGGGATGCAGGAGGGCTTGCTTTTGTGATGCAGAAACATAATGTTCAGGAGAATGTGCATCATATCATGTTTTCTAAAGCAGGAGGAGAGGAAAGAGACAGAAATAAAATGCCTAAACGTAACATCTGTTTTCTCTGTTTCTTTAACCTCCTTTCAACCCAAAGAAGTAAGAAGGCAGTGACAGTTTAAGTGGGCTGATCTGTCAGGTCCAGGTCTGTGGCTCTTGCACAGAAGTGAGCAAGTCGCCGTCTGTGCAGACAGGTGGCTAGAATTAAGTGGCACACAGGAAATTGGGGAAACAGAATGCAAAATTAGGAAAAGTCAGCACGCGTTTAGCAAAAGAGAAGATGCAACTTGAGGTTAGTGTAGAAGCAGCTCTCAGCATGCCTCACAGTCCGCTGATTGTCAGCAACATGTTCATCCCTAGTGACATTTCTTTTGTGTCCCTATGATGGTCTACTAAAGATCAACCAAGGCCACTTGGTTAGATTGTTTCATAACAATGAATCATTCACACACTAATGGTCTGTGATTTAATTGTGTTCGTACACAGTTTCATAAAGTCTTGTGTTCAAAAGCTAAAAATAGGTTAGTGCCCACCTCTGTGGGCAAAGGTGTTCATGGTAAACCTGGTAAACTAAATTATATCCTTGGAGGCCACATCCTGGAAGGAGTGGACCCATTTCCAAAAGTTGTCTTCTGAATGTAGCATGCATATGTTGGTATGCGCAAGTACATACACACATATATACAATCACATGAGAACTGGTTGAGAATGGAAAGAAGGAAGGATATAAGAAGTCATAAACCCTAGAAGGTAACCTTTGAGACAGCTCATTTGGCCTTGTCTGCTGTATGTGGCTGAGAATCTTTCAACTCTACAGAACCCATACACACAAAACTGGATGTAGTAATATCAATCTCCAATTTCAGAACTGGGGAGGAGGAGACAGATGGATCCTTGGAGCTTCTGATGGGTTCTAAATATAGGAGAAACTCTCATAAAATGATGGGCACTGAAAAGAATGATACTCGATGTTTACCTTTGGTATCCACCATCAACATGTACATGAACACATAATTGAAGCTCTGTAGAAAGGCCACCAGTGCATGAGTAGAAGGAAATAATATTAGCATCACTGAATTACCAGTGCTACAAAGACTAATTGATTTTAGATTCTAACCCAAGATTTTCTCCCCCGCCCCGTGTTTTGTATAGCTTCTGCTTTTTCCATTTTAAATGGTTACTTTATTTATTTACATTTCAAATGTCATCCCCCTCCCCAGTTTTCCCTCCACAAACCACCTATGTTCTCCCCCTCCCCCTGCCTCTATAAGGTTGCTCCCCCACCCACTTAATCCTGCCTCAGTGCCCTAGCATTCACCTACCCTGGGACCAACACAGGACCAAGAGGGCTCCCCTCCCAGTTAACTCAAAAGTTTTAACTCCTGTTCCTGCAATGGGAACTAAGTCTAAAGATTCTCTGGAGAGTTCCCTGATTGGGTCAGATAGCTTGAATATTGTTTTGGTAAGTCTTGGGTAAGTCATACAGGCCCAAATTTCTCATCCCAGCACCAAATACTAAGTAGTTATTCAACGCAATACTGGGCAGGTCCGGTGTCTGTTGTAATAACATTTGATCAGTAAGTTATTTGGAGCCTGATTTTTTTTTCAGTTTTCAAATGAAAAAAATATAGCCCCCTAATTAACTGTTGAGGTTTAGAAGGTTCAGCGGTTACCTCGAGTCATGAAAGGCATACTGCTTTTTTTCACTATCATATGTTTACTTAAGGATATATAGCCACATATTTTATACTTTATAGACGAAATATACAACTCAAAGACAGGGTGGACCGTGAACTTGCCTGTAGTATTTTGTGAGAAAGATTTAGTTAATCATGATCAAATGTGGGCTGGTGCCAGAAGTTTAAGGAAAACAACCAAATCTTTCCTGAAGTGCATTTTCAGGCTGGTGAGGTGGCTCAGTGGGTAAAGGTATTTGCTACCAAGACTGATTACTTTGAGTCTAGCTTCAGACACCCACATAGTAGGGAAGAATTGACTCCCTCAAATTGTTCCCTGTCTTCCACACTTACAGTACCATGGAACTATGTGCTGCTCATCCCCAAATAACATCAATATTAATAAATAATATATAATAAAATAAATATATATATAAACAAATATAATAAATAATAAATGTGAATTTTTTATACTGTAAAAAATACATAGTTATCACATTTTCATATTCACAAAAAAAGTCAAAGATTATATTTATATGCAAAACACTCCCATAAATTGTGTTGGTCCTTATCAAATCTGTTAAGTCTGTCCCAGTAAAAGACTTGAAGATTCACTGGTGATCCATATGCCTTGCAATGCTTGCAATTAGTCTTCTCTTTCATCTCAGACTGCTCTGATGGCAGCTCACATCTCTCCTCTTCAGTTGAATGGGTTCCTGACTGTATATCCTGGCAAAAGGATGTATTTCTCCCAGCATTCATCTATCTTCTGCACCCAAAGTCATGAGATTTCATGAAATATAACTTCGGTAGATGGGAGACAGTAGGACCATAGATACTCTGCACAAAGCATTTCTATAGTTATCATGGTCTTCTGTATGTTTTCTATGGAAGCATCTGACCTAGCCACTCATGTATTTATACACAATTTTACTAAAGTTTCTTATGTGTGAGAATGGTAATTTATGTTGTATAGAAGAACTGTTTTAGCTACAAACAACACCCTTTTTAGAAACAATAACAGCTCACACTACACCACATGCTATGGATAGACTGTTCATGTTCCTACTCAAACGTTGTTTGTTTGTTTGGGTTTTTTATTTTTCATCTAAAAAACATATTTTCAGGAACTGGCACACGTTCACCACATATTCAGTCCTTGGCCAGAATGTATATGGTATGACTGTTGCTAAACTTCCTACCTTGTTTTCCATGACATAATGGACTATCTGTCAAATAAACCCTTTCCTTCTCTCTGTTACTTTGTGACATAAGGATTTTTGACAGGAACAGAAATGAAACTGGAAAGTAGTGGGTAAGGGGGTCAACTCAAGCTTTCACACACATGCCTACCATTGTCTACCTACTCACAAATGTACAGGCATGGGAAACATGCATAGATATCCCCTGCCCAAAACAGGTCAAGCTGTATTGCAGAGCAATACCAATAAAAACTATTTGGTATTGATGTAGAGATAGGCAGGTAGATCAATGGAATAGAATGGAAGACCCAGAAATGAACCCACACACCTATGGTCACTTGATCTTTGACAAAGAAACAAAAAAAACCCAAAAAAACAAAAAAACAAAAACAAAAACAAAAACAAAAAACGCCAGTGGAAAATGCATTTTCAACAAATGGTGCTGGTTAAACTGGACATAAGCATGTAGAAGAATACAAATCAATTCATTCTTATCTCCTTATACAAAGCTCAAGTCCAAGTGGATCAAGGACCTCCACATAAAACCAGATAGCAATGGTTTATTCTTTAAGACCAAGAATCATCAAATGGGACCTCATAAAATTGCAAAGCTTCTGTAAGGCAAAGGAAACTGTCAGTGGGACAAAACGGCAACCAACAGATTGGGAAAAGATCTTTACCAATCCTACATCTGATAGAGGGGTAGTATCCAATATATACAAAGAACTCAAGAAGTTAGACTACAGAGAATCAAATAACACTATTAAAACATGGGGTACAGAGCTAAACAAAGAATTCTCAGTTGAGAAATATCAAATGGCTATGAAACTCTTAAAGATATGTTCAATATCCTTAGTCATCAGGGTAATGCAAATCAAAACAACCCTGAGGTTCTACCTCACAACAATCACCAATGGCTAAGATAAAAACTTAAAACTTAAGTGATAGCAGATACTGGCAAGGATGTGATTCCCTCCTGTGTTGGTGGGATTGCAAACTGGCACAACCACTGTGGAAATCAACCTGGAGGTTCCTCAGAAAACTTGAGATAGTACTACCTAAGGACCCAGCTATACCACTCCTGGGAATATACTCAAAAGATGGTCCAACATATAACAAGGACGCATGCTTTACTATGTTCATAGCAGCCTTATGTATAATAATCAGAAGGTGGAAAGAACTCAGATATCCTTCAACAGAGGAATGGATACAGAAAATGTGGTACATTTACACAGTGGAGTACTACTCATTTATCGAAAACAGTGAATTCATAAAATTTTAATCAAATGGATGGAACTAGAAAATATCATCCTGAGTGAGGTAACCCAGTCACAAAAGCACACACATGGTATGTACACACTAATAATTAGATATTACCTCCAAAGCTCAGAATAGCCAAGATAAAATTTATAGGTCACACGAAGCTCAAGAAGAAGGAAGACCAAAGTGTGGTCTTCGAAGGGGGAACAAAATACACACAGCAAAATATATGGAGACAAAGTGTGGAGCAGAGACTGAAGAGAAGGCCATCCAGAGACTGCCATGCCTGAGAATCCTTCCCAAGTACAGTTACCAAACCCAGACACTATTACCAATGCTAAGAAGTGCATGCTGACAAGAGCCTGATATAGTTGTCTCCTGAGAGGCTCTACCAGAGCCTCACAAATACAGAGGCAACTGCTTGCAGCCAACTCCTGATCTGAGAAGGAGTCCCCAATGGAGGAGTTAGAGAAAGGACTGACATGGCTGAAGGGGATTGAAACCCCATAAGAACAATATCAACCCCCAGAGCTCCCAGCGTAAACAGTACAACCAAACAGTACACATGGAGGAACTCATGGCTATAGCTGCATATGTAGCAAAGGATGACTTTATTTGCCAACAATGGGAGGAGAAGTCCTTGGTCCTGTGAAGGCTGGATTCCCCAATCTAGGGGAATGCCAGGTTGGGGAGGCAGGAGTGACTGGGTGGTTGGGGAAGCACCTTCAAAGACTTTGTGGTAGGGGTGCGATAGGGGGTTTCTGGTGGGGAAATTCCGGGAAAGGGGTAACATTTGAAATGAAAATAAAGAAAATACCCAATAAAAAAGATAAAAACTCAATACGAATTCCAAAAAAATAAAAAGGTACAATTAAGTAAAGGCTACAGTGTCCCCAGGTTCTGTTGGCATCTACTAATCAAGCAAAAGGCCAAGAACTCATGTTATTCCCCCTTCCTATCCAGAAATAGCCATACCTTCCAAATGATCAACTTCTTTTTCAAAGAAGAACCTTTCCTCATAACTGCTTTTAGTCCGTTACAGTGCACACCAGAGAGAGCACAGCTAAATCTACTATGTAAGTGGAGAATCATCAGTGATTTTTGGTTTGTTTGTTTGCTTCTTTTAATCAACTGAGCTTTGATAAGATTCAAAACTTAAAGAAGTAAAAGAAAGTTTAAAAAACAATTCTTGCGTCCCCCAATGAAAAAAATTATTGTCTAAAATTACTATCACTATCTCATTTACTCTGAAATTAGCCTTAAATCTAGCTATAGTTTCATTTTTTATTATTTTGATGTGTGAATAGATATGAGCATGGGAGATATGTGTACATTTTTTGGGTGCTTGAGTACCTATGCATATAGGGTCATGTACCTTGGAAAGGAGAACATCATCTGTTCCATTCTGCTATTCTTCACCTCACTGCTTGGAGGCATGGTCTCATACAGAACCTGGAGTATTGTCCAGCTATCCCAGTGCAGTCAGCAACCCTAGTCATCCTGTTCTTGCTTCTCTGAATGGTCGAGTTAAAGGCATGCATGGGCCTCAGGATCCAAACTCCTGTCGTCCTGCCTGTGGAACAAGTGCACCTAACCTTTGATCCATATACCACTCTAGTCTCTATTTATAGTTTGCCAACATTGGTAACTCTCTTATAACCATTTTTTTCATAAAGCATTTCTGTTCTTCATCTTATGGTCCAATTATCTTTGAGAATTTGAATTTTAATCATTCTTGTTGTCACTTCTTTCAAAGTTTTTTTTAATCAATGCAGCATTTCCTCCAATTTATTCAACTAAATCAATTTTCTGTTCAATTACGTCTTACCTTATGATTTAATTACATACTTGTTGGAGTGCAGTGATCAATTTTGCTCTTTAGAGATTTAATTGAAATACGCAGAAATTGATAAATGAATGCCATTATGCATTTGAACAGTCACAGCATCTGTTGTTTAAAAGTGTGAATTAATTTGTCAGACAACAGAGTCTTCACAGTTACTTTATATACTTAAGTTCACAAGTTTATAGTCAGTGTTTTCTTCATTGCTTTTCACATATCACCATGTTTTCCTCTTCTATATTCAATAATATATTTCAATGTATATTTCTTTAAGTAGTGTTCTAGTCCATGTGATTTGATAGTGTTGGAGGTGAGAAATACCCAGTGGAAAATTGTGTGAACAAGTGTTTATGCCTGCCAGCTTATGGGCATGTGACTGTGGGGCCAGAGTTTGATGGCAGGTTTTGTCTTCAATAGCTTTGGAGACTAAATCTCTCACTGGATCTGCAGCTGTCTAATTATACTAGTCTAGGTGACCAGTAAGCCTTAGGTATCCTCTTGTCTGAGCCTCTATTGCACTGAGTAACAGATGCAAGGCACAACTAAGTTTGTGTTTTCTGAAAATCAAATTCATGTCCTCATGCTCATGGAGTGGGCAGTTTATGAGCTAAGCCATCTTCCAAGCTTACTATGTCTGTCTATTCTTTAAATCATGTTAAAGTGAGTACATAGTATTAAGCTTCAAAACAGACAAGGGGGGAATTGTATGAATGTAGTACTATGACTAATTTATATTTTAATCCTTTTTGCCATTGTGAGAATCAACAGAGGTTTTTCACATACTAAACACATGCTTTACTCTGAGCTGTTCCTCCAGACTCAAATGCATAATTTCAAGAGAATAAATTACCGTATAACATTTAAATTCCTGTGACTAGAAATGTGTATTCTTAAAGGAAACACATTAAAACTTTTATTTTGCCTTGATATATTTGGGTCACAATGTTTTTGCTGCAGTGATTATACATTTCTTTAATAAAAATATTATCCTGATTCCCTTATCCCCTTTTCTTTGTCATTTCAGGTGTGTTGGTACTATAAATGTTCAGAATGTGATAGTGTGCTTAAGGGAATAATGAGGTAGAAAAATAGGCAAGACCAAGGGTGGTATATACATGAAGGTGTGAATTCAAATCCCTAGCATGAAAGAAGGTGGACTTGGCTGCATGTATTTGTAACCCCAGAGCTGGTGTGTATGATGAACTCAGGAGTGGCAATGGGACTCACTGGCTTCTGGTGTCATGGGTTCAAGTGAAGCACTCTGTATCAAAGAAATTAAATGGAAAGTGTCAGAGCAGGACACCCGACATTCTCCTATTAGCCTCTAATCATGCATCTTATTATGTCCATTTGGTAGACCAGTTGATTATACTGCCTCATGGCAGAAGGTTGCTGATTTTGAACAGTAAACAGTGTTGTTTAGGATGGTATCAGGCCATTTTACAATGACTAAACTTCGAAGGATTCAGGGCTGATATCCAGCCACCTAAGCTAGGGGTAGTTCCAAGTCTACAGATAGACATTTAAATAATAAAGCATAGGATTTTTAATGAAAACCAAGGACCAGATCATGATTAAATTTGTAGAATTCATTATGTCTCTAATTTCTAAGTTCAACAAAGCATTATCTAATTTATGATTAAAGAAATACCACCATGAAATGTGAAGTCATTTAATTAGTGATGTCAAAATTAAAACATTTGAGAGGAGAGGGATGGTTAAGATTGAGGATTTATAGCTTTTACGTGAATAATTGGAAATCATGGGTCTGAACTTCCCTCCTACTTACAAAGGGGCAAGAGACTATGCCCAAAAATACCTGTGTGCAGGAATGAGGTTTTTGAAGTGAAGAATATTTTAAACAGGATGTCAACAAACAATAAGGACCACAGCCCTAAACTGTGGCAATTAGCAGCCTAAAGAATTCATTTTAATTCTACAGATACAGCTTAGTGGTGGCAAGACTTACTTTAAAAAAATTGTGTATTTTATTTTGTTTTTTAGAAAACTTACATTAAAATAGTTCTTTAGCAACTTCCTAGATGTATATAATCCGTGTTATCTGACCTCACACCACACTATGAAATAACAGTACAAAAGTATAAAACAATTTAAATAGGATTTATATTTTAATAATATTTGAATTCTTATTATATTAGATCCAGTGAAAAGAAAGCGCAGAGGTAAAATCCACATCTAGGTGGTTGGCAGCAAGAAATAAAATGCATTTATTCATGCATGCAAAACCAGTCAGAAATAAGCATGCAGTAGCCAAGTACATTTTAGATTAGATTTGTTAACATGACCTTATAAATTTGCAATTTCATCAAAACATAAACAATATTTTAAACCAGAGTTATATAGTGTGTTATAAAATTATAGCTATGAATATCTATCATCATATAAAAATCCATAACAATTTAAAATATGAGACTTGTTGCTTTCATAGTCTGTAAGGAGATACAATAATAAACAGAGAGTTCATTAGAACTAAAAATTTCATAATTGTTGCTTTATACCATATCATCCATTTAAAATGGTGACATGACATGGTAGGTTATAAGCTATGTGTTTGACATGGTTGCTGTCTTAAAACATATTTGATATATATATATATATATATATATATATATATATAAATATATATAATGAGAGTTCCATCTAAGTTACATACACATATATCCTAAATGAGAGTTGAATTGCATATCTACTTATGTAAAGACCTTTTAAAATATAAGCTTTTTGTTATCAAAGTTTAAAGTCATATACTGTTACAGATTATATAGATTTAAAATCAAACAGAATGAGTAAATATAAACCATCAGGTAAAAGTTTACAGAGTAATTTTGAGAATTTTTCCTTTTTTTTTATTTGATATTTTATTTATTTATATTTCAAATGTTATCCCTTTCCCGGTTTCCCCTCTGGAAAACCTCTATCCCATTCTCCTTGCCCCTGTTTCTATGAGGGTGCTCACCCACCCACCCACCCATCTACTCCCACCTCCTTGCCCTGGCATTTCCCTATGCTGGAGCATTGAGTCTTCCCAGGATGTCTCTTCCCATTGATGTCCAAGGAGACCATCGACTGCTACATATGCAACTAGAGCCATGGTTCCCTCTTTGGTTTAGAAGCCCTAAATTTAGTTCATAACACCTATTCTGTGACTTACAAAAATGTCTAACTCCAATCTCTGAAGATCTCTAATGAATTCCATAAACACATGGCATGCATATGGTATTCATACATTCATGAAGGCAAATGATCCTATATATAACATAAACAAATCTACAAGTGTTTTATTTTTCCATAGAATTATTTCTAAGACTTCTACTCAGGTGAAAAAAGAATTAGAGTCTCTCTCTCTCTCTCTCTCTCTCTCTCTCTCTCTCTCTCTCTCTCTCTCTCTCTCTGTGTGTGTGTGTGTGTGTGTGTGTGTGTGTGTGTGTGTGTGCATGAGCAATTACAGTCAATGCATTTAGACATCATTGGACAACTTGTGGATGTTGGTATTCTACACGTATCCTTTGGGTTCCAGAGATCAAATTCAGCTCATTAGACTTAGCTGCAAGCACTTTTACCCATTGAGCTATCTGTGGGTCCAGAAAACTCTTACTTTGTATATGACACATGGTCACCTGACTATTCTCCTATGCAAATGGAAAATGGGAGCAATTCATCTACTCTTTTTACATGAAAAAAGGCAAAGCACAATAGAAAAAAACTGGAGAGATGGGAGAGGTGGTTTGTACATTTGGGCAAGCTTTTTCATACATATTTATTTATTCCCTTATTTTTAGTTCAGATGTGAACTTAAATTAATTGGCCTATATAAGTCACGGTGATTCTGACTTACAGGTCTTTAAGAACAAAACCATAGTCAAATCTACAGGTGTATATATCTTGTAATCACAGGTATACATGTTTAGTCACGTACAAGTGTATATGTAAGTGTCTTTCCTCTTGTGTATTGAAGCCAAAGTCGATGCCAGGTGTCTTCCATAGTTAACTCTGTTCCTGATGACTTTTGTAGACAATGTCTCTCACAGAACCTAGAGTGTATCAATCTGTTAGGGTGCTGGTCAGTAAGCTCCAGCATGTGTAGCCTTTTTATATTTCCTCAGAGCAGAGATGACAGGCATACACATCCATACCCATGTCTCTACATGGATTAGGGAGACCAAAGTTCAGGTTTTCATGCTGGTGATTCAAGACCTTTGGCATTAGGATGCTTCCCTTGGGACCCGCAAGCAACTTTTATGTTATGAGAAATGTTGACCCCAATCCATAATTATAAAACGTGAGACTCAGAGTAGGGGGAATGTGGCAGTTAATTTTACAACCTGCAAAAGCCAAGCCAGGGTAGATACTGATTGAGGCAGAGAATAATATGGATAAACTGTCCAGCGAGCAAGCAACTTCCCACGTTGCCCTGTGCTGAGTAATCCGCTTCGCTCTTCCATATCAGCTATGCCTTACCTTTCTCTCTGCTACTTTTCTGTCCATTTCTCAATAGAAGCTGTGCATGGGTTTGGCTCTCAGCTAATAGCTAAGCTTCATATTGACTAGTCTGTAGGTCACAAAGTAAGCTTGGTTCTCAGGAAAGTTCTACTCTAAATTTCTAGTTTTGGTGGTGGAGGAAACTTGACTGAGTGGTGGTGGTGGTTAGTCACATTAGCAGCAGGGGCCTACTGTTTCCTCTTCATCTGTATTTAGACCTACACTGACCTTTTGAGAAACACTGCTGTCCATGTCACAGACTACCATGACTGGAAAGCTCCTTGAGCTTGGGGCAAAATGGAGGACTCCCCTTTTCAGCTGTTTGTTTTTTCTCAGCTTTTCTCTTTCTTATCTACAGAGTGTTTCTAAGCACAAGTACCTGACCTTATCTGGAGGATCACCCTGTACAGAGTTTCTTGCAAGCACTGCACAATTCAGCCTATGTCTATCTCATACATTTCCCTCTATATGATAGTTAATTACTATGTTATGACCAATCAGTTTTAACCACCTGTAAATCCAAAAAAAATCTCTCAGCATGTTCTTGGAATTCTTCTTCATGTAAATAAAGCATGTCCAACCTAGACAATAATGTATATGAACCATGTAAATCCTCTCCTTTCCACGAGATCTATATAACACTTGTTCATCCCAAATAAAGGTGATTTATTCTGTCTCACTGAAGCTGATCTTGGAAGAAAATCAATCCACAGGTCTTCAAGCCAACAGCCCCTCGGAAGAAGGGAGAGTCAAACTGACTTAAGATAATTTTATTTTGAAAACCAGGCAATTCTTATAATGTTGATCTGACCTGAGACATTTAAATAAGACAAAGGGAGACTCTGTTGATGTTTTCCTTTTGCCTGATCATTACAACAGATTATGCATTTAGGTAGAGCCCTTTGAGTGTATTACTTTGAAGTTAAGAAAGCTTTTGTTACAGGTGTTGAAAAAAAATAAAAAAGGAGAAGAAATGAAAAAAAAAAACAAAAATCATTAAAGCTGTGCTTAAGCTATTGCCGTTGTTTAAAAAAACAGCTTTCTTTGGGTGGGGAGAACACATTTGGAAATCTAGAGGAGTCAATGTTCTTCTGTTTGTGTTGTTGGTTTGGTTTGGTTTGATTTTGATTATATTTTTGCAAGTAATCAGCAGAATAAAATGATTGTGTGAAAATTGCTGCTCTTCTCTCTTTCGTTCTAAATCAGATAGACATAACCAGTTGAACAGTTGTCAACAGGCCTATTACTTATGCAGCGCATGTTCTTTATCATGAGAAGGGACATTCATATGTTTGACTTCTGTGTGAATTAATATTAACTGCATATAGTTAAGATTTCTAAACAAAGATGACATTTATTGTGATAGCTTTTTAATGAAATATGTGTTCCTGGATTTATCTTTTTCAAAACAATAGGATTTGAATAAAAAGGTAAATATGTGTGTAACTCCCTCTTGTCCCCTCACCACCATATTGTTTACACTATTCAGATACATTTCAAGTGCAACTCAACTGCTCCTTGGTGGCATTGGATGTTCTCCTGATCAGCCTAAGGTCATCTGGGAAGAGAAGCTTTAATTTAGGTACTGAATGTTGGTCTATAAGTATGTTTTTGAAGGATTCCTTGAGAATTAATGTATGGAATCATCTATAGCAGGATAGGCTATCCTACTCAAATAGCAATGAAGACAGCCTCCCTTTCACAAATAAATCTGATCTAGACAATTCCTCAGTTAAGATTCCTCTTAGGTGTCTCTAATTTCTGTCAAACGGAAAGTTCAAATTATCTAGGACAGTGAGTTACAGCTAAATAGGAAATTTTACTGTAGGCAATGAAGGTACTGTCTGATAACATCATTGTCTCTTATGTTAGTGGTCTGTTTAAGTTTAGACATTCTAAAGTTATTTTATTATTGCTAGTTTGTTTAGAATCTTTCCCAGAAGACTGTTACGTTAGACATAGAGATAAACAATGAATGGATGTGAAAGAGACTAAAGATAATACAAGATAGGATGACTCAGGATGTGCAAAATGCCAACTCCACATGATCTCAAAGTTCTAATCAGACTTGGAAATTTTTTTCTACCCTGGGAACTCAATGGAAAAATAGTTCTCAGACAGCAGGAGTAAGATGGCTGGTGAGCTTCTCTGTTAATTGTTTCCCTACCGAAACACTAATTTGAAGTGCTAACATAAAATCAAATGTGATAAAAGATTAAAAAGAGAGGTCAAAACACCTATTCCTGGCATAACAAAGAGAAACAAGATTTTGAAGAAGTCAAGAAGAAAAGAATTGGATGTATCACCAACTCCCCAACTCCAAAAGCTAAGCTTGGAGAGAATGGCCTCTTGGTTGCAGAAGGGAAAAGTAATTAATTTCAACTCTTAGATTGTAACCCAGTACAGAGAGCAAAACCCCATGACTCCTAATAGCAAACCAGTCTATACAGAATGAACCCGAGAATTGTGTTGAGCGAGATCTCTTACAGCAGCATTTATCCCTTGTACAGTACCCTGGTTGGCTTCAGTGTTATCTCATAGTCAAGTGGGTCCTCACTACGATCTTCCATCCAGCCCCAAATGAAGTCATCACATACTTCCTGAACCTATAGTGTCTCTAGATTAGCCCTGGTCTAGAGTGGAAACCTGTCCATCCCCTCCCTTCTTTTGAGATTACACGGATCTCTTGAAGGTAAACTGTATCTGTTCAAAATACTCATAAAATGGTTTCTTCCTAAATGTATAAAGTTGTGGAAAACTCAAAGAAAAGGCATTAAAGTTAAATACAATTGTAAAAAAAATGTTGAAAGGGATTACATGAGCAAATATGAAATGACTGGCATAAAAGGTCAGATGATAGAGTTACTAAGTGAGTAACTTTAAGGAACTGGAACATAAGGATGCTTTAAAACAAATATAAAGCCCAAAGAGGACCTGCAGCATGTCTGAGTGCATGTAAGTAAATCAGGATGAAAGGCAATATATGATGTGGTTAACTTCAAAAACAGATGAGGTTGACCATCTTGTCTGTTATTTTCACTTTAGTTTTAGGGAGCATAAGTATTTGGTTCATGACAGATAAGCAAAGCAGTTATGTAGAATGGGATATCATATACAGTTGGAATCACTGGAGTATAAGAAGTCTTATTGATAACCATCTAGTTATTATACAGAAAAGTATTAATATAGGAACCAAAGAGGCCTAGTAGTAGGAACGATATTAAGGGTAGGTATCCTACATTAATTATTTTTCCTGCTGTGTATGAAAATCAACTCATAAAGCAATTAAAGTGGAAGAGTTTATTCTGGCTTAAAGTTCCCAAAGGATAGAGGTCATTATGGAAATGAACCATGGCAACAGAAGGAGGCATTTTGGTTGAATCCACTATCAGAAAGTAGCAAAAGGAAGAGGAAATGGAGCTGGGCTGCTAAAACCATAAAGGACAATTTTCAATGACTCACTTCTTCCAGTGAGGCCTCATGTCGTGAAGATTCAGCAACCTTCTCAAACAGTTAACTGGAGACAAGGTGTTCAACCACACTGGTCTGTAGAGACAATTTCACATTATGATCACAAAATGAAATTTGGAGTCAAGGATGGATCTGAAGTAGCCACAGGTTCTAAAGTATTTGCTTTCAATTTACTGAGTTTATGTACAGTTGTTTATAAATCTCCTCAAGAGTCAATCAGCATGGTGTCAGTAAAATGATCACTCAGAAAAGTATGGGGAGGAAAAAATTGAAGGCAATAGCTGAGCTTTGAAGGTATCCTCTGTGAAGATGAGAGTTTGAAGAAAGAATCATCGAGGAGGCAGAGGCTCAAAGGCAAGAGACAAGTACCTGGAATGCTCTTTTTTGTCTCACTCTGTGAAGTTGAGAAGTTGGGTTAGGGGCCACTGAAAATAGAGAAGCACATGTTGGAACTAGTAATTGTAACTCCCCAGTTTCCAGCTTCAGGAGAGATAGAAACAACTTAGTAGGCTATACTTAGGAGAAAATACTTTAGCAGGTCTGAAGACAAGTACCAGCAATGGACACCATGCCTTAGAAATATGTTACATAAAGAAGTTTGTGTGGGCTAAATTTGAGCAACTTAAAAATTTGGAGATACAGAAGACCTATAAGAGTAGACTTATTATACTTTCCAATGCAGGGATTATATTCACTATGAATCATATGACTAGTTTTTCAAAAACAGCAGAAATCAATGATATTTAGGAACCCAGAATAGAGTGCATTGATCTAATGGAGGGGAAAACAATATTTAAAAAAAAAAAAAAACAAACATGCAAGGTTTTCTCTTTTAAAGTGTTTGTGAGAAAAGAGGATTGTGGATTTAATATAACTTGAAGTAGATAAAAAAAGATGAAGTTGTTTCCTGTGGATATGGGAGGGGGTCTTCGGAAATAGTGAGAAATGTCACACTGCTGTTAGGAGTGTTTTCCACTAGTTGGATGGGCACCCTGCAGTGCTTCAATCATGAATGGCTCTGGATCCTTGATTGATCCTTGAGTTGCGTAATTAAGGAATGAAATCTTAACTCAATATTTAATAAATCATTTGGAAAATAGTTTGACTTTTTCACAGAAAATTATGACATTCAATAAATTTCAGCTTTGATTTCGTAGCATATTGGTTCTGTGTTCCATTTTACATTAAAGTATGATACAGAAAGCATTTTTATAGATATAATATACATTATTTTAAGTTAAGATCATGTTTGAATCTGATGCCTTAGTAAATGTTACGACTTCCCTTATGCTATTATAATTCTTTTAGCTTTTAAAGAATTGTTTATACACAGATTTAATATACTAATTCAGTATTAAGCAAGCAAATTCTCTTGCCCAAACTAAATGCATACTTGTACCTTTTTGTAACTCCTTAAACAAGTGTCAACTAATGAGGTGACTTTATGCTAATCCATATAAAGCTTGGTTTTTTTTAGCTGTTAGCTTGGTTTTTTTTAGCTGTTAGCTTCCCATAAAACCACCCTGGTAACGCATTAATGGATTGGAATTTATTGCCTGATACTGTTTGTGAGAACATTTTAAAAATTGAAAGCATCTGGGAAGAAGGTGATAGGATATTCTATATTAGTTATTTTCTACATTGCTGTGACAAACTATCTGCCAAAAAGCAACTTAAGGAAGAAGGTGGTTTATTTTCGTTCACAGATAAAGGGCACAAGTCCATCACGCTTGTAGGACTAAATGATGGCAGGAGTGTGAGTCAGCTGGTCATGTTGCCTCCACAGTCAGGAAACAGAAACAGATTGATGAATTAAATAGTTTCTCTCTCTCTCTCTCTCCAGTCCCATGAGTTACCCTAATCTAGAGTAGCCCTAATAGATGTAGTCAGAGATTTGTCTTCAAGGTTATTCTAGATTCATTCAATTTTATGATTCATATAAGTCACCACAGTTACACCATTGTCTCATTCACATTCACACATATCATTCTTAAGCTAGTATATTCTATATTTTTGTCTTCATAGGTGCATAACAAATTCTATAATGTAAAATGCATGAAAAATTGCCATTGGTTTTGATAGTCCAACACTGTATATGAACTTCAAAGTTGAAGTCTCTTCTGAGACAAAATAATCTCTTAACTCTAAGCTAGAAAATCAAGAACAAGTTACAGAGGATCAATATGTAACAGCACAGAATAAATATACATATTCCATAAGAAAATAATGAAGACAGAGCACAGGACAATCAGACAATGGCAAGAACCAATCCCAACAGAGCAAACTCCAAATCTTGCAGATGACTGAAAGAATCCGCTGAGCATTAAAGGGATTAGGTGATCTCCATATTATGGCTCTACTGCCTCCATCAGTCATAGCATCTCTCTGGGGCATGCTTCCAACTTTCCTCCATGTCTGTAGCATTCCTTGGTGGAACCCCCATGATTGTGCTACTGCAAACATTTCAGCTTATGCTTTTTCTTTGTAACTTCATAAGATGCTCTGCCTGCCAGTGCCTCATATCAGAGAATTTGAACTTGTAATCCATGACTGGTCTCAGCAGACTTTTGGAACTTTTGTGCATGCTTCTATGATCCTCTTAGTGTTACATCGGTCATGTTTATAAGGCCAATATCTCATTGGTGGGGACGCCATATTCTGTTGACATGGTGACATGTAGCCTAGGATTCATTAGGCCAAGGTGACTTCTGTTGGCCTACATGGATATTTGGAACAGGAGACATTTCAATTTCTCTTCTTTCAAATGTCTTTGCTTTCTTCTAAGTTAGAATTTTTAACTGATAGAATCTTATTCTCAGGATACTATTCCTATTGAGTACAACTTTGAATTTACTCAGGAGTCTTGTCTAGGAAAATTTGCTTTTTTAAAATTTCTTTTTGTTTTATCCCACTATAGGTATAAGTAAAACCAGTGCGCAGTAACCTTACCACAGTCTGACTGTGACGTCTTAATAATTCCTTTACCAAACACTTAGTATATTTCTTTAAAATTCAGATTCACATAAGTTCTCAGAGACTGGATAGAATTTTTTTTAATCTATTTTTCCATCTTTATTAACATGAGTATTTCTTACTTACATTTCTATTGTTATTCCCCTTCCCGGTTTCTGGGCCAACATCCCCCTAACCCCTCCCAGTCCCCTTCTGTATGGGTGTTCCCCTCCCCATCCTCCCCCCATTACAAACAACACCATTTGCTCATATGTGGCAAAATGGCTCTTAGCCTAGTTCCTCATAGAGTTTTGTCCCCCTTGGAAACTGCATAAGCCAAGCCTCCACTGTGCATGTTTCTCTTGCAGTCTGTTTTTCCCAATTCCTATCAAGATGGCCTATTGAGATCTGCATAAACTAGCCTAGGACTTTTCTAGATCAACATTCAAACCTCTTATAACTTCTTCCTGTGAACTTTTAAAGATCTGTAGGAAATATCATCACTTCATTGCAGCCATATTTCAGCTCCTCAAGCTGGAATATCTGTTAGTTACTTATCTCATTACTGTGTCAGAATACCTGAGCAGATCAGTTTGCAGGACAAAGGAACTCCATCTCCATCATGGTAGTGAAGGTGAAGTAGCGGGCACTGTAGCTCTGCCTGACACCTGCTCAGAATGAAGGGAGATATGAGCTCCCATGCTCACCCAACATTTAAGTGTTAATCTTCATCCCACAGAATATAGATTTTCATATTTCCAATTAATCTAACCTAGAAAATCCTTCACTGAGCTTTGTATCTAGATCCTGTCAACTTGACAAACAACATTCACCATTACAGGGATGATGTAAGCCTTTTGGGGGACTGGAGTTGTCATAGCCGGGGCAGTTGTTTCAGTGTGAAAACTTGAAATGTTGAAGTACATTTCATGCTGTTTTACAGCTAATTCATCTCCTAGGCCTGCTTGCCTGTGATCATGTTTATAGCATATCAAGATAAAAATTAATATGAAGTGTCTATTCTTAACATTAGGTTGAAGAGATACAAATTGCTGGGTTCCATTTACCTGAACAATCTAAGACTCAATATATGGTATATATTTTTTAATATTGTACTTTTATATCTTTGGGTATTTTACTTGGGTATATGTTTGTGCATTAAACATATACAGTGCCAATGGAAACCAGATCCTCTTGAACTAAAGTTACAGGTAATTGTATCATGTGATTGTGAAAATTAAACCTGAGTCTTGTGAAAGAGAAAGCAGTACTTTTAAATGATAGTCATCTCTTCAGTTCTTGCTGTGTTGGTTTTTTGTTACTCAAATTATAGGATGAGAAAGAAGAAAGAGAGAGAAAGAGAGAGGTGTCAGGGATGGAGGGAGGGAGGGAAGGAAGGAAGGAAAGATGGGAGGGAGGGAGGGAGGTAGGGAGGGACCTCTATGACAGCCATATTTGTTTATCAGTGTTGAAGACTGCAAATGTAAGCCCTGAGAATTGAGGAGATAGACAGTGAGGCCTCTATCAAATATTTTCCTCTTAAAAAACTGATTGAGTTAAATATGTGTTTCAGATAATTGGCTCTTAGAATTCAGGGAGCTGAAAAGAAGGAAATATTATTTAATCAGGGCACTGTAGTGGCATATATAAAGCTGTGTTTTAAGGATGCTTGAAATGTACCTAGCTTACTATTCCCATATTAAGGTACTTCACTCCTGGATGACTCATCCACAGTTCATTGCCCAATATCAAATAAGTTATAATGCATGTTAGAATCTCTTTGCTGTGATGCTACTTATTAATCTAGAAAGGGAAATTCTGAAAAAAGCAGGCGGGTCCCATAGTGATTGTAAGTCAAGCAGCAAGTCAGGATGAATGTGGAAACCAGGAAACTAGAAAGATTGGCTTGAAAAACAATCAATACAGACTGATATTAAAGGTTTTTGCATTATTTCTTGAAAACTTTTTTCCGTATTGAGCTAAAGAGGTTCACATGGATTGAAAAGGAAAAGAGTTTCCTCTAATGAAATATAAAGACCAGGAGGAAAAATTGGGGGGTATGGCATGAAGCGCTAATGGAATTCACAAATCTCAAGTCCAATTATCCAACAAAATTGACTTTAAAATAATCAATGCTAAGTGTAGTCTTTATTTTCTCAAGCTTAATTTTTTTCTACTTTGGTTCTAAGAGAAATAATGATTCATATTCCTATCTCTATCCTGAATAAAAAATGTATACTCAGAGTTTTCTGTGTCTGTGGGAGTCCATGTAGCATGACTTACATTATCTCATTCTATGATCAGTTGGCTCAAGCCTGTTCATAATAAGAAGTACCCTTTCAGATCTTCTTTGTCTCTGCTACTTCAGACATTATCATGTCCAACATTATGCTATGAGATGACTTTCTGAGAGATGAACATGCAAGGATGTAGGGCTGCATGTATCTTTGATTCAAAACAAGGGCATGAAAGGTTGTAGTAAAAACTAACAGTACAGCAAAAGTCTGTGGAGACATGCTTATTCAAGAAATGATGCTTAGTTCTTTTTACTAATCTATGATGATATGATCATGAAAATAAAGGAGTCCAACGTAGATCTATCAGGCAGAAAATTACTGAGTGGGGTAAATTGAGTTTATTTTGTCAAGTCTGCGGTCACTGAGATTAGGAAAACTGAGATTGAATCAATGAGTAAGACCACATGGGACAAAGGTAGCCTGTCATGATTTTTACAGTTTGGGAAAGGAAGCAATGAGAAGAGATGAAATAGAAAGCACCCCAGAGGCTTAGTCTTAATGTGAATTTGCCATTTACACTGAAGGTCTATGATGTTGATAGGCAAAGTGAATGCCAAGACCGGCAGCTGATTGCAGAAGTTAAGGAAACCTGTGCTATATTATCTTGGTTGATGGTTGATGTGGATGGGGGGAAGGCCCAGACTACTGTAGGTGATGCCATTACTGGACTGCCCACCGACCAATGTGAGGGAAGTAATCCCATAAAAGAAACCACCCCTTCTCAGCTATATTTAGTTTTGTATAAAATTTACAACAATTAACCAACACATATGTAAAAGCCGTTTTGAAGCAGAAAAGCTATTTCAAATAAAGACCATCTTAGAAAGTTGTCAAAATGGATTGGAATGGTATGATAAGGGCTTTGGTGATTTTGATCTGTGATCATACAAAATTAGTAAAACACCACAGAAGGGAATCTCTGATCCAAAAAGGATACAGTTGACAAAGGGCTAGAAATGAACCCAAGTGTGCAGGAAAGTTTTTCTGTATGGGATAACTTAGCCATATGACTTGTCAGTAAATTGGTAGCTCTTGTAATTTAAACATTGGATTGTGGATTAAAAGAAGAATGTCTTCTTTTGAAATTTGGAGGATATTCTTTTTGCCTCTTCTTTCAAAGTGGGTGGCGCATTGCCTATGTTTTAATTAATTTCCATTTGTTATGCAATGAAAATTAGAATCCCTCTCTTCCTTTGTTCAAAGCACAATGAAACATGTCTTAGGAAGATTTCCTCATATTTCCAGAAGATGAATATGATCCAAGTCCAGAAATCTGCTTCAGTTATGGAACTGAACTTCAGTTATAACAACCATGTGTGTTTATAATGCACCTTTTCTCCCTTACAGATAGGAAACTCTAGGGATGCACTTTTCATTTGTGAATGTCTTTGCTGTTGCAGATACAGATGTGGTATATAAAACTGACAATGGGCATGTCATGAAACTGAGTGCAGAAACAAACGCTACCACATTGTTATTGGACAACTCAACTTTCGTAAGTATTGAGTACTTAACTGTATGATCCATTCCTTCCACTGCTCATCAGCAAAGTCTCTCGTGGTACTTAAGTATCTGTAACCCTGCTCTAGTACACTATCCCATTTCTGGGAGAAAACTGAGACACAGATATTTTAAGATATTGAGAAATTACTCTTCTCACTGGTTCCATTGTCTCCTTTAATAGGTAATTTCACTTTGTACCTTGGTAATGGAAATTTTCCCCAGGACATTTGTTGTAGAGGTGTTGTCCAAAGTTGCTTTTGATCGCTTAGTCTGGGATAACTGGCAGTGGCTCTGGGGCTTGTTACTGGGTTTTATTTATTCCATTTTGCTTTAGTCTGTATGACTCTTTTTTTTTTCTGTCAGTGCCACACTGGTTTGGTTACAGTTCTGTGATAATTTGAGAGCCTGTAGCATTTTTCTTGCTGTTTAAGGTTGCCAGACTGTTGCTGATCTTTATGTTTGTGTATACTTGAGCTATTTCATCTAAGTGTATGAAGAATTCTTTGGGATTTCTATGCTGAGTGCACTGAATCTACAGATTGGTTTCAGTAACAAAGCTGTTTTTACAATATTAATCCTATCAATGAACACAGGAGATTTGTCCATCTCTAGTGTCTTTTAAATTACTGTCTTCTGTTTTGAAGTTTTATTGTAGCAGGCCTCTATCCATTGCTTAAGTTAAGGACTAGATTTACTTTTAACCCACTGTTAGAACAATTGCCTTCTGTCTGTCTGTCTCTCTCTCTATCTGTCTATCTATCTCTGTGTGTATGCAGAGTGTGAATAGTATGTGTGTTTGTGTGTGGTGTGTGCTTGAGTGTGTGTGTTGGCCAGAGGTGGACACCAGATATCTTCATCCTCAATTGTATTCCACTTTACATTTGAGATGGATTCCCTTCACTGGACCTGGAGTTCAAAAGTTTGCTCTCCTGGCTGGCCAGCAAACCCCTGGAATCATTCTGTTACATTCTAGGCCTGTGATTATATTGCATTACCACATATAGCTTTTTACATGGATATTAGGAATTTAAGATCAGGGTCTCATATTTGCCTGGCAAACATTTTACCAACTGCACAATCTCACATGCAAAAAGTGTTCATCAGATCGAGGAATTTTCTGGCTTAGTCATTAGTGCCTTTTCAGCATTGGATTGTGTTGTTGCAAATAGGATGCTTTTACTTCTTCTTTTCTTATTAGTTCCACTTTTATTCCTATGCTGTTTCTGTCAGAGCGGAATTTGAGCATCACATTGAGCAAGGCTGCAGAAAGTAGATAGCTTTGTTTTCTTTGTGATTTTAGAGGAAATGCTTTCTGCTTCCTAATTTGGCATAGTGTTATATATGGCATTTTTATATTTAAAGCCATCCCTTTTGTTCCTAATTTCTTCAGGGACGTTATCATGAAGCAGTATTGAACTTTATCAAAGCTTTATCTACATAAGGTGATACAGTGATTCTGCTTCTTATCTGCTATATTTCATTTATATATTAGTACATGCTGAACTAATCTTAAAGCCTTATAATGAAAGTTACTCTGTCATGGTGTATTGTTCTGGTTCTCTGTCTATTGCTGTGATAAAACACCAAGACCTAAAGCAACTTAAAGAAGAAAGAGTTTTATTCTCCTTAAGATCTTGGTCACAGTTCATTAATGATGGAGGTTAAGGAAAGAACTCAAGAAAGAACTGAAGGCAAGTCTGTTCTCTACTCCATGTGCCATTGAACAAGGAATTAACTTCACAGCCAAAGAAGTAAAGCAAAAACCATAGAGAATGCTGGCTTGTTGGAAGGCAGCCTATGTTCAGCTAGCTTTTACATATACATTATAAGACTACCTGCCTATGGATTGGTGATGCCTAGAATCAGCTGGAACCACCCATATATCATTTAACCATCACAATTAACTTCCAGAGCCTGGCACATATGCAAGGTTGATCAAGGTAATTCCTCAATCCAGGCTTTACTTTCTTATGTCTCTAGGCTCTGAAAGTTGACCTAACCAGAAAATGTGTGATTTTTATAATACATTTGTAAGTATTTTATTGAGAAAGTTTTTCCTACATTATCTGGGAAATTGGTCTACATTTTTATGTTGTATATTATGTGTTTTTATATAATTTTGTCTTTGTAGTATGAATTTGGTAATGTTCTGTCTCTGTACTTTATGATACAATTTTCAGAGTTAGCTCTTAAAGCTTTGTTGAAATCCTGCAGTGAATGTTTTTTCTGTATTTATTTATGCTTAAATCTCATTGCTTGCTATGAATATATTTATAATTGTTGGTGTCTGTGTTGGTTTTATTATCAACCCGACACATCCTCAAGTCACTAAGGAACATAGAAGAACCTCAAGAGAAAAATTATCACTACCAGGTTGACCTATGGGCTTATATCCGTGACATTTTATATATTGGTGTTTGATGTGGAAGGGGCAGTGCATTGTGGGTAGTACTAAGTTATATAGAAAAGGAATTTCAGTGGATAAGGGCATGGTTGTTCTTACAGAAGAACTGGGTTTGAGTTCCATCATTCACATAATGGCCCTCAACTGTCCATAACTCCAGGTCCAGGGGATCTGATCTGCTTTTCTGCCCTCAGTGTGTTCTAGGTATGTACTTGGTTCATGGACATAGATCATAGATGCAAACAAAGAAAACACCTACTCTCTCTCTCTCTCTCTCTCTCTCTCTCTCTCTCTCTCTCTCTCTCTCACACACACACACACACACACACATATTGAGCAACTATGAAAAGGAAGCCACTAAGCCACTAAGTAACCAATTATTATTAACTTTTGTGTGTGTGTTGTGTGTGTGTGTGTGTGTTGTGTGTGTGTGTGTGTGTTTGTGTGACATTTTTATTTTAGTGGTAATACATTAACCCATACTTACCTAAAAATAATTGTTGTGGATGTAATACTTCATAGAACTTAAGAGAGAGAAAAATTATGTAAGACTGATTGCCATCATGTAGCTACATAAGACTCTCTAAGGCTATGAACCTCAATTGAGAAGATAAAATCCACTTTCATAAAGAACTGTAGAAAACAACGTAGGGCAGCCTCTAGTATTCCCTGCCTAGGTGAAAGACTGTTATGTATTGCTCAGGGACATGGAGAAGGACAAGAAGGACTGAGAGATTGATTCATCATGGAAAAGAAACCCTCAATAGGGTAATAAGACAGTAATAAAGAAGAGGGGACTTGGGTAGGATATGGGTAGGATCATGAAATACAAACTGAAATCAATGTGCTTGGTCTTCTGCAGTATTCCTTTAGGAAGCAATGATCATATATGTTTTTATTTTTTCCTTTCTCTGTAGGTAACCTTTGTAAGGAAAATGTTGTCACACAATAAAATCAATCAGATTAGGTTTAGAGCACCAGTGTGGGTTTTCCCTTGTTTGTGACTGATTCCTTCAGTTCAGATGAATGCTATATTTCTTTTCATCAGAAATTGTTTTTGTTTACTTTATAATTTATTCTGTGTTATTTTCAGTTTTCTTGGCTTAGCAAAAAAAAAAAAACATTCTATACCATCATCTGTCATTCTAATTCTTGTGTCGTTAAAGCATCATTTCCAGCTCATTCATTAATATAAAATCCATGTGCTAATTAATGCAATTTATCTAGGCTTATGTATTTATATTTTTAAAATTCTTTTGATATCTGTTTCTAGACGTTTCTCTGTTACCTGTAACCTTTAACATAGCCACATTTAAGAAATATTCTAATTGCTATACTTATGTGATGCATGGGATCCCTAAACTCACATTTGACCCAGTGCAGTTATGCAGGTTATGAGTCTCAGAGTAGCGCTTGAGAGAAAAGAAGATGGTGTTCTGGTGCAGCCTGTTAACCAAAACTTGACATAAAAAATGTAAATTATAAGGATATGATTTCAAAGGAAATCTATTTCTTCTCTACTCTGATATACTATTGTTAAGTACAATTGGGTTTTAAAGTTCATATTAGTTTAATGTTTTGATTTAGCACCTCTCCTAAGTCATGGTGTTAGAAATAATTTATCAGAATTCAGATAGTCCCTTTGTATAATGAGGGGTGTTTTGCTTATAGCCATAATTAATCACAATAGCAATTATAATTAAAGTCTCTTGATCAATGAATAGAAAATCAATTGAGAAACGTTATTGATTAAAATTGTCTGGTATATCAAAATTCTGTAATTCTTCAAAAACATGGTCTGCCAAAAAATGTCAACTTATATATATTTTTAAAAGATTTAATTTAGCCTTCCAAGCTACATCTGTACCCAGAGCCAAGGCTGTCACACAGCGCTCTAGACCCAAAACCTTCCCTTAGGGAGCTGGTCTGCCAGGAACACTCTTATTTCTAAGCCCACAGATGACACCCCACTTCCTTTCCATTGACTGTTCAAAGAGAGACATGCCAGGAGTGCACAGGACACAGGAACCTCAGAATAGCCTGGGACTGGATGCTTCCATTCTCCATCTGCACCCATAGCTAAGGCTGTCCCACAGATTCAAAACCTTCCCTTAAAGAAGGGGTCTTTCAAATGTACTCTCACTCCTAAGACAACAGGATTAGAGACCAACAAGAGGGACAAGCTCCAAACAGAGATAGAAAGTCCAACTATCATCAGAGATAACCAGATGGCAAGAGGCAAGCACAGGAACCTAAGCAACAGAAAACAAGACTATTTGTCATCATCAGAATCCAGTTATCCTACCTAAGTACTGGATATCCCAACACAACTGAAAACAAAGATTTAGATTTTAAAATCACATGTCATGATGATGATAGAGGACTTTAAGAAGGACATAAATAACTCCCTTACAGAAATACAGGACAGCACAGGTAAACAAGTAGAAGCCCTTAAAGGGTAGACACAAAGATCCCTTGAAGAGTTACAGAAAAGCACAAGCAAACAGGTGAAGTAATTGAAAATAACCATCCAGGATCTGAAAATGGAAATAGAAACAATAAAGAAATCACAAAGAGAGACAACCCTGGGGATAGAAAACCTAAGAAAGAGATCAGAAGTCATAGACAAAAGCATCATCAACAGAATGAAAGAGATTGAAAAGAGAATCTCAGGGGCAGAAGATACCATAGAAAACATTGACATAATAATAAAAGAAAATTCAAAAAGCAAAACTATTATAACCTACCCAGGAAATCCAGGACAAAATGAAAAGACAAAAACTAAGGATAATAGGTATAAAAGAGAGTTAAGATGCTCAACCTAAAGGGGCAGTAAATATCTTCAACAAAATTAGAGAAGAAAATGTTCCTAACCTAATGAAAAGATGCCCAAGAACATAAATGAAGCCTAAAGAACTCCAAATTGATTGGTCCAGAAAAGATAATAGTTGGAAAACTCCAACAAAAGGAGGGAAACTACACCCTAGGAAAAGTAAGAGAGTAATCTTCTTGCAAAGAAAACAATACAAAACAAAAACAAAAACAAAACAGAAAAATAAAAAAACAAAAAAACTCAACTAAACAAACAAACAAACAAAACAAACACACAAACATAATTCTACCTCTAACAACAAAAATATCAGGAAACAACAACCATTATTTGTTAATATCTCCTTACGTCTCTAGACTCAATTCCCCAATAAAAAGACATAGACTAAAAAACTGCATATGTATACAGGACCCAGCATTTTGCTGCATACCAGAAACACACATCAGAGACAACGACAGACACTACCTCACAGTAAAAGCCTGGAAAACAATTTTCCAAGCAATGGTCCCAAGAAAAAAAGCTGGAGAAGCCATTCTCATATTGAATAAACTCAATTTCAGCCAAAAGTTATCAAAAAAGATAAGGGAGGACACTTCATACACATCAAAGGAATATCTACCAAGATGAACTCTGAATTCTGAACATCTATGCTCGAAATGCAAGTGCACCCACATTCATAAGACAAACTTTACTAACACCCAAGAATACATTGCACCACACACAATAATAGTGGAAGACTTGAACAACCCACTCTCATCAATGGACAGACCATGGATACAAAAACTATACAGAGACACAGAGAAACAAGTTATAAACCAAATGGATTTAACTGGTATCTATAGAACATTTCATCCTAAAACATGCTAAAACAAAAGAATATACATTCTTATTAGCACCTTATGGTACCTTGTCTAAAATTGACCATACAATTAGAAACAAAACATGCTTCAACAGATACAAGAAGACTGAAAAAATCCCATGCATCCTATTAGATCACCATAATCTAAGGCTGGTCTACAATAATAACAACAACAACAACAACAAAAACAACAACAACAAAGCCCACATACACATGCAAGCTGAACACTCCTCTACTCAATGACATCTTGGTCAAGGAAGAAATAAAGAAATTAAATACGTTTTAGTGTTTAATGAAAATGAAAGCACAACATACCAAAACGTAGGTGATACAAGGAAAGCAGGGCTAAGAGGAAAAACTCATAGCTATGATTGGTCCAAAAAGAAATTGGATAGAGCATACATTAGCATCTTGACAGCAAACGTAGAAGCTCTAGAACAAAAGGAAGCAAATACACTCAAGAGGAGTATTTAGCAGGAAATAATCAAACTCAGGGTTTAAATCAACCAAGTAGAAACAAAAAGAACTATACAAAGAATCAAGAAAACCAGGAGCTGGTTCTTTGAGAAAATAAACAAGATAGATAAACCTTTATCCAGACTAAGGAGAGGGCACAGAAACATTATACAAATTAACAAAATCAGAAAAGAAAAGGGAGATATAACAAAAGAAACTGAGGAAATTTAAAAAAAAAATCAGGTCCTACTACAAAAGCCTATACTCAATAAAATTGAAAATCTGGTTGAAATGGACAATGTTTGCTACAGATACCAGGTACCAAAGTTAAATCAGGATCAGATAAATCATCTAAACAGTCCCATAACCCCTACAGGAATAGAAGCACCTGTTTAAATTCTCCCTAACAAAAAATGCCCAGGACCAGATGGATTTAATGCAGAATTCTACCAGACCTTCAAATAACACTAATATTCTTCAAACTATTCCACAAAATAGAAATAGAAGGAACGCTACCCAATGTGTTGTTTAAAGCCACAATTACATTTATACTTAAACAGCACAAAGACCCTACAGAGAAAGAGAACTTCAGACCAATTTCTCGCAAAAATATCAATGCAAAAATATTCAATAAGATTCTTGTAAAATGAATGCAGGAACACATCAAAATGCTAATTCACCATGATGAAGTAGGCTTCATCCCAGTGATGCACTGGATGGATCCATCAATGTAAACAACTGTATAATCAAACTCAAAGAAAAAGAACACATGATTATCTCATTAGATGCTGAGAAAGAATTTGACAAAATTCAAAAGCCTTTCATGATAAAAGAATTGGAAAGATCATGAATTCAAAGCCTACATAAATATAGTAAAAGAAATATAGAGCAAACCAGTAGCCAACATAAAAATAAATGGAGAGAAATTTGAAGTAATCCCACTAAGATTAGGGACTATATAAGGCTTGCTACTCTCTCCCTACCTATTGAACACAGTACTTAATGTCCTAGCCAGAAAAATTAAACAACAAAAAGAGGTCAAAGGGATACAAATGGGAAAGAAAGAAGTCAAAATATCAATATTTGCAGATGATATCTAAGTATACTTAACTGACCTGAAAAATTCCACTAGAGAAATTCTAAACCAGATAAACAACTTCAGCAAAGTGGCTGGATATAAAATTAAATAAGAAAATCAGTAGTCTGCTTCTACTCAAAAAATAAACAGGCTGAGAAATAAATTAGGGAAATGAAAGCAGCCGATGCCACTGGCATATCTTATCACCAGTGCTTATGTGTAAATACTCATATACACATACACATTCCAACATATAACGAACACAATAAAAATAAATTAAAATACATGTTTAAATAAACCCTCTAAAATTGATTCAGAAGTAAACTTGTATGATGAAAGAGGATGTATTCCAAGGACGATTGTAGCTAGACAGATTTGGTCCAACTGTCTATTGACTATTGCAAAAATAGTAACATGGATTAAATGCAGCAAGGGTATGTCTTTGTAGTGTATATAAATGGCTTCAGTCTACATTAAGACTGTTGGCTTGTCAACTCTCATAGTGGTTGTTATTTTCTTTATTGTTTTCTTTGCTATGTCACTATGTAAACAAAATGAATTATTATGCTGTATTCAGAATTATAATCATAAAAGCAGAAAGTCAGTAGTGGAAATTCTTTTCCTATTTTACGCATCTATGTTGGCACATAGTGATTTTAAATTTTAATTTAAAACTGTGAGAAGATACTGCATTATTCACCATGTGTTTCAAGGACAGTGTGTTAGTCTAGTATCAGTCATCCATAGAGGTCTTCCTGAGAGTAGGCTGGGGCTAAAATAGCCTTCACTCTCAATTCTAATTAAGAATAATCTAGAGGCTAATTCTACTAAGGTATCATTCTTAGGGACAAAACAGGATTATTCTTTAAAAAAAATGGTAAGATGAGTCAGCTGGTAAACAGGCTAGATTGCAAGTCTGGAAGCCTAAGTTCTGTCCTTATGACCTGTATAAAATTGAAAGGGAGAGCTGACTCCACAAGATTGTTTTCTGACCTCCACACAGCAGATCAGACACAATCTCACCAGGTGTATTTCTCTCTCTTTCACACACTCAACCGTAATAAGTCTATTTTAAAAGAAAACATTCTCAATAACATCCATTGTTGCTAGTGAACTCAGCTAATGAAATACATTTGAACATCTTCTTTTGATCAAAGTAAAATGTTGGAATGAATGTCATTTTCCTTTATTAGAAATGATGGGCTTAAGCATTTAAATGAAACATAGATCTACATCTTCATAATGTCCTTCTGGAGACTTGCAATAATGCTTACACTTCCAGCACTTGCTGTTATAGAGGTCTTCCTTTGGTCCTTGTGTATATCAGGTAAGAGCTGGAATATATAGCCTGAGGCAGAATCTGTCACTGCTTTGGACTTTGGCCTCTCAAGAGGCCTGCACTCTGCTTTGTAGCCACAGCCAGTCAATCTATTTGGAACAGTTTGATGTTGGAGTTATAAACACCTCTGACCATCTGATGGCTGCTTGAGGCTTCCATTTCACTTCTGAATAATTTCACATATGGCTAACTCCCAGTCATGGAGAGCTAATTAAAACTTTTAAAGAGTGTTCATCAGAGAAAGTTTTAGACAGGAAAGCAAGTTTTTAGTTCTATTGCACAGTTGGGTGGCCACAGTTAATGATAATGTGAATTTTGGATCATCGAAAATGCATTTCAAATGTCTTACCAGCAAAAGTAGCAGATATTGGTAAAACTTTTTAACTTACTTGATTTAATCAGTGCTCCATTTTCATGTATAACAAAACATGGCCTTGTAACCTATAAGTACTTATGTATATAATATACATTTATGACCCTTCTACTAAGGTAATAATAATATATGATCTTGATCACTTGCACTGTAAACCGTGATGCAAACTCTGAGACAGGATTATTAAAATAAGTTCAAGGTCAACTGGAGATACACAGTGACAACCTGTCTCAGAAAGAGAAAAAAGAATGATTTTTTAAAAAAATGAAATTAAAAGCTAAATTTAAGTATGCATCCACACATCCCATTTTATATTCATTTATGGTGATTTAAGCAAACAAATACATTTTCAGGAGACAATTTAGGATTCTGAAGCTGGTGATACAACCTCTCCCCCCACTTTTAGCCTTTGGTAATGTTTAGCTTCTGCAGTTTTGTGATGCAGAGCCCAGGTGGGGAGGGTGGGGTCTGAAGTCTCCTAGTGCATATGCAATACACAAGAGAATGCAGGCATTTTAGTAGCACAGTGGAAGCACAGTAAATTAATATTGAATCTACTTGGGAGACACATGAGTTCAAGGATGGGTTTTGGCAGGCATAGATTGATAATAGCAGCTCATCACACTTTCACAAAGCTTTCTCAGATTCCACTGCTGTTTACCAAGAAATTGAGACATCCAGCATAGTATTGAGAGCCAGGAAAAATGCTTTGACTCCTGATCTACTGCTACTTCTTACATACCCAAATATCTCTTTCAAATTTATTTATTTTTTTTTTTTACTTATCTCATAGCCAGCTTCACTGTTGCTGAGCACTGAGTCTTTATTTGATAAAATAGGGGTTACTTGAACCCGGATGTATCAGTTACTTTGACATTCTTATAAAATACCTTGACAAAAGCAACCTAAGGATGAAAAGGTTTATTTTAGTTTATGGGTCAAGGAAATCAAGGCAATTGGAACAAGAAGCTGGTTGGTAGCATTTTATCCTTACTTAGGAAGCACAAGTAGAACAGAGTGTGGGGCTACTCTATATGCCCTCAAGTTCTGTAACCAGTGATCCATGTCCCCAAACAAGGCTCTGCTTTCCTTAACCTTCCCAAACAGCACCATTAACTGGAGACAAGGTGTTCAAAAACATGCGTTCACAAAAAGCATTTCGCATTTGAACTCCAGTGCCAAGCATCATTGTAATAGTCAATTTAATAACCATGGTATCCACTGAGAAAAAGTGGAATGAATATATATATATATATATATATATATATATTCATAATGAATTCATTGCACAGAGGATGAGTGACAACTGTCATGGCATGAAGAAGCATGATGTGAGATGCTATCCTGTTATGTAAAATGATACAGGCTTTTAAATCGAGTAGTTTCACATTCCTAGAAATGTTTGCTTACTTTTATATTTCCTGGAGTATAGGTAAATTAAAAGACTTCACATTTTATTTCCATAATTTATTAAAACTCTTACAGATCTTTAATGTTTTAAACCCCATCCACATCTTTGCAGATCTCTCCATTTCAATTATTTGCCTATTTTCTACTAGTTTATTTGAATTTTCATTGTTAAACTATGTGAATTCTTTATGTTTTAAATATTCAGATTTCCTTCTCAATAAGGTCTATAGATTAATTTAAAATTTTATATGTGGGCTCTCCTTCCATGGATGTCTATGTACCATGTGTGTGAAGTGTTCACAGAGATCTCTTATGTAGAACAGCAGACCATCTGAAACAGGAGTTACACAGTGTTGTAATTGCTGGGAATTGAACTGTGGTTCGCCCAGGGAAAACAACCAATGCTCTCATCCTCTGAGATCTTCCTCAAGCTCGTAGTCTGTACTTTTTCTTTAAAAAATATTACTTAATCCGGTGGGGAAGAGAGCAGAGTACAGATATCCTGAGACCGCAGGACAGACCGTCACCTCTGCACACCTCAGCCCACATCCATGGTCCAAGGGGAAACTGCACAGTGCCTCTGGACACAGGGATATAGGAACAGAGATCCTCCGGTACCCTCGGTTCTGGTCTGTCCCCACGACCAAACTGAACCAGCCAAATACCTCCCTGCAAACAAACCCCGAGGGGTAGAGAGCTGCACTCTCAGAACTTTGGATACTCCTGAGAAGTCAGAGGAGAATACCCTTTGCCAACAGTCCAGATGCAAGAGGTAATCACATAGTGCTAACTGTGCTCGAGGGGTGCAAGGACCTACACTAGCAATCAGGGGCAGGACACTTTGATTCCTGCCGGGGCCTAGAGCTGGAAAACAGTCTCAAGGAGCTCCGACAGACCTGAAATCAGAGCACCTGTTTTCAGGAAAGGCTGGAAGAAAACAGTTCTACAGGAGTGCTGACACAGAGGCCTACAGCAGGATCAAGTTACTCTCAGAAACAGCAAGACAAGCAAACACCAGAGACAACCCAATGTTTAGAGGCAAGCGCAGGAACTGAAGCAACAGAAACCAAGACTACTTCTCATCATCAGAGCCCAGTTCTCCCACAAAAGAAAATACTGGTATCCAAAAACACCAGAAAAGCAAGCTTTAGATTTAAAGTCACATTTTTAGAAAATGATGGAGGACTTTAAGAAAGACATGAAGAACTCCCTTAGAGAAATGCAGGAAAACACAAGGAAACAAGTGGAAGCCCTTAGAGAGGAAACACAAAAATCCCTGAAAGAATTACAGGAAAGCACAACCAAACAAGTGAAGGAATTGAAAATGGAAATAGAAATAATAAAGAAAGCACAAAGGGAGACAATCCTGGATATAGAAAACCAAAGGAAGAGACAAGGAGCCGTAGATAAAAGCATCACCAACAGAATACAAGAGATAGAAGAGAGAATCTCAGGGGCAGAAGATACCATAGAATACCCTTGGCAGGGAAGAGAGAGGCAAAGATTAAAACAGAGACTGAAGGAACACCCATTCAGAGCCTGCCCCACATGTGGCCCATACATATAGAGCCACCCAATTAGACAAGATGGATGAAGCAAAGAAGTGCAGACCGACAGGAGCCGGATGTAGATCGAACCTGAGGAGACAGCCAGAATACAGCAAATACAGAGGCGAATGCCAGCAGCAAACCACTGAACTGAAACGGGACCCCCGTTGAAGGAATCAGAGAATGAACTGGAAGAGCTTGAAGGGCTTGAGACTCCATATGCCTAACAATGCCAAGCAACCAGAGCTTCCAGGGACTAAGCCACTACCTAAAGACTATACATGGACTGACCCTGGACTCTGACCTCATAGGTAGCAATGAATATCCTAGTAAGAGCACCAGTGGAAGGAGAAGCCCTGGGTCCTGCTAAGACTGAACCCCAGTGAACTAGACTGTCGGGGGGAGGCGGCAATGGGGGAGGGTGGGAGGAACACCCATAAAGGAAGGGGGGAGGGGAAGGGGATGTTTGCCAAATGTACATAAGAAATACCCAAGTTAAAAAAAAAAAAAAATGACACACAAACACACACACAAAAAAAAAAAAAGAAAACATCGACACAACTGTCAAAGATAATGTAAAAGACAAAAAGCTCCTAGCCCAAAACATACAGGAAATCCAGAATACAATGATAAGATCAAACCTAAAGATAATAGGTATAGAAGAAAGTATAGGCTCCCAACTTAATGGGCCAGTAAATATATTCAACAAAATTATAGAAGAAAATTTCTCTAACCTAAAGAAAGAGATGCCCATAAAAATACAAGAAGCCTACAGAACTCCAAATAGATTGGACAAGAAGAGAAATTCCTCCCATCACATAATAGTTAAAAGAGCAAATGCACAAAACAAAGAAAGAATATTAAAAGCAGTAAGGGAAAAAGGTCAAGTGGCATATAAAGGCAGACCTATAAGAATTACACCAGTCTTCTCACTAGAGACTATGAAAGCCAAAAGATCTTGGACAGATGTCATACAGGTCCATAGAGAACACAAATGCCAGCCCAAATTACTGAATCCACCAAAACATTCAATTAACATAAATGGACAAAACAAGATATTCCATGAAAAAACCAAATTTATACAATATCTTTCTACAAATCCAGCCCTACAAAATATAATAGGTGGAAAACACCAAAACAAGGAGAGAAACTATACCATAGAGAAAGCAAGAATATAATTTCCTTGCAAATGAAACCAAAAGAGAGACAAACAAACATAATTCCACCTCTAACAATGAAAATAAAAGGAAGCAACAATCACTATTCCTTAATATCTCTCAACATCAAGGGACTCAATTCCCCAATAAAAAAAAATATAGACTAACAGAATAGATATATAAAGAGGACCCAGCATTTTGCTGCATGCAGGAATCATACCTCAGAGACAAAGACAGACACTACCTCAGAGTAAATGGCTGGAAAACAACTTTCCACGCAAATGGCCTGAAGAAACAAGCTGGAGTTGCCATTCTAATATCAAATAAAATTGACTTTCCACCAAAAGTCATTAAAAAAGATAAGGAAGAACACTTCATACTCATCAAAGAAAAAATTCACCAAGATGAACTCTCAATCCTAGATATCTATGCTCCAAATGCAAGGACACCTACATTCATAAAAGAAACCTTACTAAAGCTCAAAGGCCACATTGCACCTCACATGATAATAGTAGGAGATTTCAACATGCTACTCTCACCACTGGACAGATCATGAAAACAGAAATTGAACAAAGACATAGAGAAACTAACGGAAGTTATGAACCAAATGGTTTCAACAGATATTTATAGAACATTCCATCGTAAAGCAAAAGGGTACACCTTTTTCTCAGCACCTAATGGAACCTTCTCAGAAATTGACCATACAATCACTCACAAAACAGGCATCAGCAGATACAGGAAGATAGAAATCATCCCATGCGTCCTATCAGATCACGACGCCCTAAGACTGGCCTTCAATAACATCAATAATAACAAAAAGCACACATATACATGGAAATTGAACAATGCTCTACTCAATGACAACTTGGTCAAGGAAGAAGTAAAGAAAGAAATTAAAGACTTCTTACAATTTAATGAAAAGGAAGATACAACACTCCCAAACTTATGGGACACAATGAAAGTGGTACTAAGAGGAAAATTCATAGCTTTGAGTACCTGCAAAAAGAAACAAAAGAGAGCATATGTCAGCAGCTTAATGGCACACTTAAATGCTCTAGAACCAAAAGAAATAAATAAACCCAAGAAGAGTAGAAGGCAGGAAATACTTAAACTCAGAGCTGAAATCAAACAAGTAGAAACGAAAAGGACTATACAAAGAATCAACAAAACCAGGAGCTGGTTCTTTGAGAAAATTAACAAGATAGATAAACCCTTAGCCAGACTAACCAGAGGTCACAGACAGTGTATCCAAATTAACAAAATCAGAAATGAAAAGGGAGAGATAACAACAGAATCTGAAGAAATTAAAAATTATCAGATCCTACTACAAAAGCCTATATTCAACAAAACTGGAAAATCTGGAGGAAATGAACAATTTTCTAGACAGTTACCAGGTACCAAAGCTAAATCAGGAACAAATAAGCCATCTAAACAACACCATAACTCCTAAAGAAATAGAAGCAGTTATTAAAAGTCTCTCCACCAAAAAGGGCCCAGGACCAGATGGGTTTAGTGCAGAATTCTATCAGACCTTCATAGAAGACCTCACACCAATACTGTCCTAACTATTCCACAAAATAGAAACAGACAGAGCACTACCAAATTCCTTCTATGAAGCCACAATTACTCTTATACCAAAATCATACAAAGATCCAACAAAGAAAGAGAACTTCAGACCAATTTTCCTTATGAATATTGATGCAAAAATACTCAATAAAATTCTTGCAAACTGAATCCAAGAACACATCAAAACTATCATCCATCACGATCAAGTAGGCTTCATCCCAGGGATGCAGGGCTGGTTTAATATACAAAAATCTATCAATGTAATCCATTATATAAACAACCTCAAAGATAAGAATCACATGGTCATTTCATTAGATGCTGAGAAAGCATCTGACAAAATTCAACACCCCTTCATGATAAAAGTCCTGGAAAGATCAGGAATTCAAGGCTCATATCTAAACATACTAAAAGCAATATGCAGCAAAACAGTAGCTAACATCAAACAAATGGGGAGAAACTTGAAGCAATCCCACTAAAATCAGGGACTAGACAAGGCTGCCCACTCTCTCCCTACTTATTCAATATAGTACTCAAAGTCCTAGCCACAACAATCAGAGAGTGAAAGGAGGACAAAGAGATACAAATTGGAAGGGAAGAAATCAAATTATCTCTATTTTCAGATGATATAATAGTGCACTTAAATGACCCCAAAAGTTCCACCACAGAACTACTTAATCTGATAATCAACTTCAGCAAAGTTTTGGGATATAAAATTAACTCAAACAAATCTGTAGCCTTCCTCTACTCAAAGGATAAACAGGCTAAGAAAGAAATTAAGGAAATAACACCCTTCACAATAGTCCCAAATAATATAAAATATCTTGGTGTGACATTAACCAAGCAAGTGAAAGATCTGAAAGATCAAATCTCTAAGAAAGAAATTGAGGAAAATCTCAGAGATGGAAAGATCTTCCATGTTCATGGATTGGCAGAATTGATGTAGTAAAGATGACTACTGTGCCAAAAGCAATCTACATATTCAATGCAATCCCCATCAAAATTCCTACTCAATTCTTTATAGATATAGAAAGAGAAATTTGTAAGTTCATTTGGAATAACAAAGACCCAGGATAGCGAAAAGTATACTCAACAATAAAAGAACTTCTGGGGGAATCACCATCCCTGAGTTCAAGCAATATTACAGAGCAATAGTCATAAAAACTGTATGGTACTGTTACAGAGACAGGCAGATAGATCACTGGAACAGAATTGAAGATCCAGAAATTATACCCAGAAATGGACTCACACACCTATAGTCACTTGATCTTTGACAAAGGAGGTAAAACCATCCAATGGAAATTTTCAACAAATGGTGCTGGTTCAACTGGAGGTCAGCAGGTAGAACAATGCAAACTGATCCATCTTTTCACCATGTACAAAGCTTAAGTCCAAGTGGATCAAAGACCTCCACATCAAAAGAGATACACTCAAACTAATCAAAGAAAAAGTGGGGAAGAGTCTCGAACACATGGGCACTGGGGAAAATTTCCTGAACAAAACAACAATGGCTCATCCTTTAAGACCAATAATCAACCTCATAAAACTGCAAAGCTTTTGTAAAGCAGAAGACCAAATGTCATTAGGACCAAATGACAACCAACAGATTGGGAAAACATCTTTACCAATCCTACAACTGATAGAGGGCTAATATCCAAAATATACAAAGAACTCAAGAAGGTAGACTCCAGAGAGCCAAATAACCCTATTAAAAATGGAGTACAGAGCTAAACAGAACATTCTCAGCTGAGGATTATTGAATGGCCAAAAAGCACCTAAAGAAATGTTCAACATCCTTAGTCATCAGGGAAATGCAAATCAAAACATCTCTGAGATTCCACCTCACACCAGTCAGAATGGCTAAGATCAAAAACTCAGGTGATAGCAGATGCTGGCAAGGATGTGTAAAAAGAGGAACACTCCTCCATTGTTGGTGGGATTGCAAACTGGTACAGTGACTCTGGAAATCAGTCTGGAGGTTCGTCAGAATATTGGACATTCCACTACCTGAGGACCCAGCTATACCTCTCTTGGGCATATACCCAAAAGATGCTCCAACATACAGCAATGATACATGCTCCACTTTGTTCTTAGCAACCTTATTTATAATACCCAATAGCTGGAAAGAACTCAGATGCCTTTCAATACCTTTCAATGCCTTTCAATAGATACAGAAAATGTGGTACATCTACACAATGGAGTACTACTCAACTATCAAAAACAATGACTTTATGAAATTCATAGGCGAATGGATGGAACTAGAAAATATCATCCTGATTGAGGTTATTCAATCACAGAAAAACACACTTGGTATGCACTCACTGATAAGTCGAATTAGCCAAGATGCAATCCATAGACCACAGGAAGCTCAAGAAGGATTACCAAAATGCGGATGTTCTCACTCCTTAAAAGGGGGGATAATCCCCTATAGAAGAGGGGATATGGAAGCAAAGTTCACAGCAGCGACTCAAGGAATGGCCATTCAGAGCCTGACCCACATGTGGCCCACATATATACGGCCACCAAATCTAGATAAGATTAATGAAGCTAGAAAATGCATCATGCTGAAACGGATTGGATGTAGATCTCTCCTGAGAGACACATCCAGAGCATGTCCAATACAGAGGCCAATGCTGGCGGCAAACCAGTGAACTGAGAATAGGACCTCCTAGTGGGTAGTTAGAGGAAGTATTGAAAGAGTTGAAGGAGCTTGCAACCCCATAAAATCAACAATGCCAATCAACCAGAGCTTCCAGGTGCTTAACCACTACAGAAAGACAGACCCAGGGCTCCAACTGCATTATGTAGCAGAGAATAGCCTTGTTGGGGCACCAGGGGAAGGGGAAGCCTTTGTTGCTTCCAAAGTTGGATCCCTAGTGCAAAGGAATATGGGGGGCAATAAGAGATATTTATAGAGGGAATACCCATATGGAGGAGGGGGAGGGGAGGGAATGGAGGCTTATGGACAGGAAACCTGGAAAGGGAATAATGTTTGGAATGTAAGTAAAGAAATATATCTAATAAAAAATTAAAAAAAATATTGCTTATTGTTTTACTTTGTAGATGTCATTTTTCTATCAAGAGATTTTTGTTTGGGGGAACTAGGGGGTGGATCAGTTGGTAGACTGCTTGCTAAATGTGAATGAGGTCCTGGGTTCAGTGTCACATAAGCCAGATGGGGTATAATCCTGGCACTCAGAAGCAGGCAAGAGAATCCATACAAGGTCACTCTTAACTACACAATGAGGTTAAGGGAAGTCTGAGCTAGATGAGATTCTATGTAAAATGGACAGTTGTGAGTTTAAATGTATCTATTTTTTGAAATTATTTTATTGTTAATTTGGATTAACTTGCATGTTTTTCTGATGATCATGATTGTATTAGTCCTATATTCTTTGACTCATTTTGAGTTTACTCCTCTTGGAGAAGGATGAAAAATAAAATTATTGTGCATTATAGAGCCATATAGGATTATTTAAAAATATTATTTTTGCCATTGAATATGTTTTACACTTTTGAAATGTAAGTGTTATCCAGAAATGTATGAATGTATATCTGGACTTTCTATACCCTAATACATCCATTTATGTATATGAATTTACAGATAGATATTTCCCCAACTCTATCATTCTCTAGCTATAACTTGCCAATTGTAATGCTTTGTTTTTCATGTTTGTTCTTAATGTATTTTCTTTCTATTTAAATTATACCATCTGTGTTATTCACAATTTCATACAAGTGTATAATGAAAAAATGATCATATCCACTTGCAACCTCCCCCAAACTGCATCTCCTTCTAAGATAATCACTGTAAGAGAAATTAACACAACCCATATGTGTATGGATGTAATACCATCCACTAGGCCATTGGCAACCTGCCAGCTGCCAGACATTTTGAACAAGAGTGATTCTCTCTCCTCTTACAGGAGATTGATTTAGAAGCACAGTTAGCATGGAGGATTCAGTCTCTTATTCTCAGTACTTTGTCTAGTTCTGCATCTGTCCACTGCTGCCCACTGCAAACAAAGCTGGGAGGAATCAGGTCTAGAAACAGAAACAACACAAAGCAGTTTAACAATACTCTGGGATATTTTCCTTTAGAAAGAGGTTTTATTGGTGAGTGTTAATATCCTATCACTGTAGAATTGACAAATCCCCTTTCTTTTCCTTTTCTTTGTTTTTGTGTCTTTGTATATTTGTGTCTGTCTGTGTTTCTTTTTTTCTCTTTTTTCTTTCTCCCTTTCTTTCTTTCTTCCTTCCTTTCTTTTTTCTTTCTTTCTTTCTTTCTTTCTTTCTTTCTTTCTTTCTTTCTTTCTTTCTTTCTTTCTTTCTTTCTTTCTTTCTTTCTTTCTTTCTCCCATAACTGCACAACAAGGCCATCTTCTGCTACATACGCTACTAGAGTCATAGGTCTGTCCATGTGTACTCTTTGGATGGTGGTTTAGTCCCTGGGAGCTCTGTTAGGTTGGTATTGTTGTTTTTATGGGGTTGCAAACCCCTTCACCTCCTTCAATCCTTTCTCTAACTCCTCTTTTGAGGAACCCATTCTTAGTTCAATGGCTGGCTGCAAGCATTTGCTTCTGTATTTGTCATGCCCTGGCAGAGCCTCTCAGGAGACAGCTATTTAAGTGTCCTGTCAGTTACATTTCTCGGCATTAGCAATATTGTCTGGGTTTGGTAGCTATATGTGTATGGGATGGATACCCAGATGAAGTCTCTGGATGGCCTTTCCTTCAGTCTCTGCTTCAAATTTTGTCTCTGTATCTCCTCCTGTGAATATTTTTTCCTTTCTAAGGACTGGTGCACCCCCACTTTGGTATTCTTTGAGCTTAATGTGATCCATAAATTCTATTTGGGTATTTCGAGCTTTTGGGCTTGTATCTACTTATCAGTTAGTGCATGTCATGCGTATGCTTTTGTAACTGAGAAGTGAGGACTCAGGATATTTTCTAGTTCCATCCATTTGCTTAAGAATTTCATGAAGTAATTGCTTTTAATAGCTGAGTAATACTTCATTGTGTAAATGTACCATTTTTCTGTATCCATTACTCTGTTGAGAAAAATCTGGGTTCTTTCCATCTTCTGGCTATTATAAATGAGTGTGCTTTGAACATAATGGGATATGTGTCCTTGTTACATGTTGGAGCATCTTTTGGATATATGACCAGGAGCGATATAGCTAGGTCCTCAGGCAGTACTATGTCTAATTTTTTCAGCAACACCCAGACTGATGTCCAGAGAGGTTGTAGTACCTTGTAATCCCACCAACAATGGAGGAGTATTCTTTTCTCCACATCATCACCAGCATCTGCAGTCACCTGTGATTTTGATCTTAATCATTCTGACTGTTGTGAGGTGGAATCTCAGGGTTGTTTTGATTTGAATTTCTCTGATGACTAGGGATCTTGAACGTTCTTTTAGGTACTTCTCAGTCATTCAAAATTGCTCAGCTGAGAATTCTTTGTTTAGCTCTTTAACCCATATTTATTAGAGGTATTTGATTCTCTGGAGTCTAACTTCTTGAGTTCTTTGTATATATTGAATATTAGCCCTCTATCAGATGAAGGATTGGTAAAGATCGTTTCCAAATCAGTTGATTGGCATTTTGTGGGAATGACACTGTATTTTGCCTTACTAAAGCTTTGCAATTTTATAAGGTCCCATTTGTTGATTTTTTCTTATCTTAGAACATAAGCCACTGCTGTTCTGTTTAGAGTTCTTCCCCATCTTCTCTTCTATTAGTTTGAGTAAACATGGTTTTCTGTAGAGGTCCTATATCCACTTGTACTTGAGCTCTGTACAGGGTGATAAAAATGGATCGATTTACATTCTTCTACATGCTGACTACCAGTTGAACTACACAATTTGTTGAAGATCCTTTCTTTTTTTCATTGGATGGTTGTAGAACCTTTGTCAAAGTTCAAGTGGCAATAGGTGTGTGAGTTCATTTCTGGATCTTCTAGTCTATTCAGTAGATCTACCTGCCTTTATTTATACCAATACCACACAGATTTTATCACTTTTGCTCTGTAATATAGCCTGAGATCAGAGATGACAATTACTTTTATTGGTGAGAATGGTTTCTGCTATCATGGGTTTTTAGGTTTTCGAAATGACTTTGCAAATTGCTCTTTCTAACTCTACGAAGAACTAAGTTGGAATTTTGATGGGGTTTGCAGTGAGTCTGTGGATTTCTTTTGGAAAATGACCATTTTTTCTATATTAATCTTGCCAATCCATGATTATGGGAGATCATTCCATCTACTGAGATCTTCAATTTCTTTCATCACAGATGTGAACTTTTGGTTATACAGACCTATAATTTGCTTAGTTAGAGCCACACTGAGATATTTCATATTTTTTGTGACTATGCTGAAGGGTGTTGATTTTCATCATGTCTTTCTCAGCATGTTTATTCTTCGAGTAGAGGAAGGCACTGGTTTGTTTGAGTTAATTTTATATCCAGCCACTTTGCTGAAGTTGCTTATCATGTTTAGGAGTTCTCTGATGAAATTTCTGGGGTCACGTAACTATACTATCATATGATCTGGAAATAGAGATATTTTGACTTCTTCCTCTCCAATTTGTATCCCTTTGACCTCCTTTTGTTGTCTGATTGGTCTGGCTGGCTTTTGAATACTATATTGAATAGGTAGGGAGAGAGTGGGCAGTCTTGTCTAGCCCATAATTTTAGTGGGATTGCTTCAAGTTTCTCTCCATTTAGTTTGATGTTGGCTACTGGTTTGCTGTATATTGCTTTTACTGTGTTTATGTATGGGCCTTGAATTTACGATCTTTCCAAGACTTTTAAGATGTAGGGGTGTTGAATTTTGTCAAATGCTTCCTCAGAATCTAAAGAAATGATCACATAATTTTTTCTTTGAGTTTGTTTATATAGTGGATTACATTCATAGATTTCCAAATATTGAACCATCCCTGCATCTCTGGGAAGGAGCCTACTTGATCATGATGGATGATCATCTAGATGTGCTCTTGGATTCAGTTTGTGAGAATTTTATTGGGTAATTTTTCATTGATGTACATAAGGGAAATTTGTCTGAAGTTTTCTTTCTTTGTTTTGTCTTTGTGTGGTTTAAGTGTAAGTGAATAGTGTATCGTTCCTTCTTTTTCTATTTTGTGGATTAGTTTGTGCAGTATTTTATTTGGTCTTTTATGAAAGTCTGATAGAATTCTGTTCTATGCCCCTTTTTTTGGTTGAGACTTTTAATGACTGCATCTATTTCTTTAGGAGTTGTGAAACAGTTTAGATGGTTTATCTGACCCTGATTTAACTTTGGTACCTTGTATCTGTCCAGAAAATTGTCCATTTCATTCAGATTTTCCAGTTCTCTTGAGAATATAATTTTGTACTAGGTCTGATGACTTTTTGAATTTCCAGAGTTTTGTTTGCTAAGTCTCCCTTTCCATTTCTAAGATTGTTAATTTTGATACTCCCTTTATGTACTCTGGTTAGTCTGGCTAAGGATTTATCTATCTCATTGATTTTCTCAAAGAACCAGCTCTGGTTTTTGTTGATCCTTTCTATATTTCTTTTTGTTTTTACTTGGTTGATTTCAGCCCTGAGTTTAATTATTTCCTGCTGTCTAGTCCTCTTGGGTGTATTTGCTTCTTTTTTTCTAGAGCTTTTAGGTATGCTGTTAAGATGCTAGTGTATGTTCTCCTAGTTTCTTTTCAGAGGCACTCAGAGATATGAGTTTTCCTCTTAGTATTGCTTTCATTGTATCCCACAAGTATGGGTATGTTCTGCTCTCATTTTCATTAAATTCTAAAAAATCTTTAAATTCTTTCTTTTTTTCTTGATCAAGTTATCATTTAGTAGAGCATTGTTCAGTTTCCTTGTGTATGTGGACTTTCTGTTGTTTTTGTTGTTATTGAAGACCAGTCATAGTCCATCATGATCTGATATGATGTATGAGTATACTTCAATCTTCTTGTATCTGTTGAGGCCTGTTTTGTGACTGATTATATGGTCACCTTTGGAGAAAATACCATGAGATGCTGTGACAAAGATACAATCTTTTGTTTTAGGATAAAATGTTCTATAGATATCTGTTAAATCCACCAGGCTCAGAATTTCTGTTAGTTTCCCTATGTCTCTGTTTAGTTTCTGTTTCCATGATCTGTTCATTAATGAGAGTGGGTTGCTGAAATCTTCCACTATTATTGTGTGAGATATAATGTGTGCTTTCAGCTTTAGTAAGGTTTCTTTTATGAATGTAGGTGCCCTCACATTTGGGACATTGATGTTCATAATTGAGAGTTCATCTTGGTGGATTTTTCCTTTGATGAATATGAAGTGTTCTTCCTTATCCTTTTTGATAACTTTTGGTTGAAAGTCGATTTTATTAGATATTAGAATGGCTACTCCAGCTTGTTTCTTGAGACCATTTGCTTGGAAAATTGTTTTCCAGCCTTTTATAATCAGGTAGTGTCTGTCTTTGTCACTGAGATGTGTTTCATGTATGCAGTAAAATGCTGGGTCCTATTTATGTATCCAGTATTTAAGTCTACAGCTTTTTACTGGGGAATTGAGTCCATTGATGTTAAAAGATATTAGGGACTAATGAATGTTGTTTCCTGTTATTTTTGTTGTTAGAGGTGGAATTCTGTTTGAGTGTCTCTCTTCTTTCAAGGAGATTACTGTTTTGCTTTTTTAGGGTGTAGTTTTCCTCCTTTTATTGGAGGTTTCCATCTATTATCCTTTTTAGGTCTGGATTTGTGGAAATGTTTTGTGTAAATTTGGTTTTGTCATGGAATATTTTGGTTTCGTCATCTATGTTAATTGAGAGTTTTGCTGGGTATAATAACCTGTGCTGATATTTGTATTTTTCTTAGTGTCTGTATGACACCTGCACAGGATCTTCCAGCTTTCATACTCTCTGCTGAGAAGTCTGGTGTAATTCTGATAGGTCTGCTTTTATATGTTACTTTACCTTTTTCCCTTACTGCTTTTAATATTCTTTCTTTGTTTTGTGCATTTGGTGTTTTTACTTTTATATGACCGGAGGAATTTCTGTGTTCTGGTCCAATCTATTTGGAGTTCTGTATCCTTCTTTTATGTTTATGGGCATTTCTTTCTTTAGGTTAGTGACGTTTTCTCTAATTTTTTTTTTTGAAATATTGACTGGCCCTTTAAGTTGGGAATCTTCACTATCATCTACATATTATCCTTAGGTTTGATCTTTTCATTGTGTCTTGGATTTTCTTGATGTTTTAGGATAGGAGCTTTTTGTGTTTTATATTTTCTTTAACAGTTGTCTCAATGTTTTCTATGGTATCTTCTGCCCCAGCAATTCTCTTCTGTATCTCTTGTATTCTTTTGGTAATGCTTGCATCTATGACTCCCAATCTCTTTCATATGTTTTCTATCTCCAAGGTATCCCTTTGTGATTTCTTTATTGTTTCTATTTCCATTCTTACATCCTGGAGTGTTTTGTTCAATTCCTTTAACTGTTTGGTTGATTTATGTGTTTTCTCTTTAATGGCTTCTATCTCTTAATCTGTGCTGTCCTGTATTTCTTAAATGGAGTTATGTATGTCTTTCTTAAAGTCCTCTACCATCAACATGAGCTATGATTTTAAATCAAAATCTTTCTTTTCCATCGTGTTGGGGTAGTCAGAGCTTGTGGAACTGGATTCTGATTATGTCAAGTGACCTTGGTTTCTGTTGCTTAGGTTCTTGCCCTTGCCTCTTGCCATCTGCTTATTTATGGTGTCAGCTGGTCTTGCTGTATCTGACAGTAGCTTGACCCTCCTGTAAGCCTGTGTGTTAGCACTAGTGGGAGAGCAGATCTCTCTCCATGGGATCTGGGTACAAAAGGTATGGCAAAGGGTCAGCTCAGAAGGATCTTGTCCCTGACTGAGCCCTGATTCCTGTGTCCTGAGGTCTTTGGGTAGGTCCCTTGAAGCAGAAGTGGTGGTCTTAACTGTGCTTTCACTCAGGTGTGTCAGTACTCCTAGGAGACAAGCTTTTTCCCAGCAGGATCTGGGTACAGAGAGCTGGGGCCAAAGGTAGGCTCTGCATACAGATGAAAACCAGAACAATTCTGTTCCATACTGCTTCTTGGTTCGTGTCTCCTGAGGGCTCCATGAGGGTTCGGTCCAGGAATGTGAGCAGAAATGATCATCTCACTTGTACTCTTGGGGTGTGACAGCACTTCTGGGAGAGCAGCTTTTTTCCATGGATCTTGGTACCATTTTATGTTTCTAATGCAAAGCAGTTATGTATTTATTGAGACTGTTTAAGTATTTTTTTAATGTAGTTAGTGAAGAACACCTTATATGGTCATTTGAGCTTTCTTTTCTGTCTCGTGACAGTTATAATATATTTTTTCCCTTTGCTTTTTTCTTCTAAAATGGGTAGCTTCTATTTTATTTTTAGTTGTTTTTCTTTTGATTTTTATTTAATCATTTCTTTTAGAACTGTTAATAATGGGAATTAATTAATAATAATTAATAATGGGATTAATTTATTTAATAATTTATTTTAGAATTGTTAATAATGGGAAGTAGGGGATCACTTTCAGTATCACAAAGTATTGAAGAATTCATTGTGTTGCTCAAACTCATGTCAATTCTCCTGCCTGGTGCTCCCCGAGTGTTGGGGAAATAGATAATACATTATCTGATTCCACAAACAGTATTTTTAAATATTATATATTCATTCCTTTATTTTTTAAAATTAATTTTTCTTGGATATTTTTGTATTTACATTTTAAATGTTGTCCTCTTTACTTCCTTCTCGCATATGTTCTCCCTCCCTCCTCTTGCCTCTATGAGGATGCTCCCAGTCCCTCCCACTTACACCAGCCTCAGTGCCCTGACATTACATTACATTGGAAAAATGAGCCTTCACAGGACAAAGGGCTTTTCCTCCTATTGTTGCTGGAAAATGCCATCCTCTGCTACAATATCAAACAACCAGACACCACCAGTACTCCAAGGGACTAAACCACCAACCAATGAGAACACAAGGAGGAAGCCATGACTCCACAAACAGTATTTTTATTTTACAGTATTTATTTGCATGTGTTCAGGTGTCCAATGTATATGTGGTTATGTTGTTTGCATCTGTTGTATATTATCTGCACATGCTTGCATGCATATGACACAGACTGGTCAGAGGATGAAATGTGGTTCTACATAACAAACTGAAGTAATTATCATTAACACCTTTTTCTGTTGAAATATTTCAGTGGCCTACAAACAAGACATTAAATTAGAATAACTTAAGTTAAATTAAATACCTACCTCAGTAGCACACATAATGTATTCTGCCATTCTTCCATTAGATCCATTAACACTGTATGGTGGCTTCCGTTTGGATTATATATATTTATATGCCATATCACAAACAACCATTACTACTTTATAGTAAGTAATTATGCAACTATCTTCTATAATCAGTTGAAGCATTATTAAAAAGTGATTTCTGCTTTTCATAAACCCATGTAGTCTCCTTTTATAATTTTTTGTGCACCTTCCTGCAGTTGAAGCTTCTCTCCTGTGTCCCCTTCCTCTTGGAGTCTTTTCGAGGGTAGGTCTGATGATTGTGGGTATCCTGATGCTCTGTTTATCTACAAAGTTCTTAGTTTCCTCATTTTCCATTCTCAACCATGGAACTTATTTTTAATAGGATTTTTATTTAATACTTTGGAAATGTTACATTAATTCTCTCTGGGCCTAGATGGTTTATTATGCAATTAGTCAGCTCTTTTTCTTACAAGGATTCCACATATATAGTGTTAGTTTCTCTTTCTATTTTCATGATTTCTTTATGTTCAGTTTTTTCCATTTGAGTCTCACAAGGCTATTTTCGTGTTTCTTTGATTTTGCACAATTCTAAATTTATTGAACCTCTTGAATAAGACAAGGAATATTCTTTAAAGAAGAAATATTTTTCACAAATTTTTGAAATTTCTGATCCACTTTTTGGTCATTTCTCACTTTAAGATTTCAGTCTATTTTCTATTCTATAATAGGCTTTAATAAAATAATTTAGGTTTTTTTCATCTCTATAACTCACTATTGATGTTTTCTGCATAGTGAGTACATCCACATTTCCATTCTTAAATAAAATCACTTAGATGTTGTCTTCTGGAATGCTATTCATCATCTTCATCATTGTCATTATCATCGTCCTTGTCATCCCTGCTGCCACTACCACCACCACCATTATCACCATAGTTAACTCTGTTATTATTATTATTATTATTAGTAGTAGTAGTAGTAGTAGTAGTAGTAACAGTAGCAGTAGCAGTTGTTGTTGTTGACTCTATCCATGTTAGCTTTGCCAACTTTAGCCTGCCTAGAATTTTCTGAGAGGAAAATCTTGATTGAGGAATTTCGTAGATCATATTAGCCTGTGGATATGCCTAAAGAGAATCAGAGGGCCCATTCCACCTTCAATGGATTCTAGGCAAGTGGGTTTGGACTGTATAAGAAAGCAAGTACATGTAAGTGTGTGTGTGAGTCAGCAATATTATTTTTTTTCTTCCATGTTTTCTGCTGTACTTTCTTGGCTGTGAGTGAGTTCTGTCAGATGCAATGCTGCATATAATAACAAACAAGCCTGCGTTTGAGTTCCTACTTTGACTTCCTCTCCTGACTACTTTCAGTGATAGACAGTGACCTGGAAGAAGAAGATGAAATAAAACCTTTGCCCTCTCAAGTTGCTTTCGCTCAGAGTATTTTATCAATGTCACAGAAAGAATATTTGAATTGACTCTTTTGAGTTTTCTAACTCATTGCAACCCCTCAACAATTAACTGTTAATAACTGTTAGGTGAGACTGAGCAAAATCTCACCTATCTGTTCTAGACTCTGATTTAAAACCATTTACAGTCACCTTTTTCAAACTTCTGGGAGTTCCCTCTGATTATCATTTTTTAAATTTAAATTACTATTTCAATATGCCATTTAGAACATACATGTTGGCAGTACAAGGGAAGGAACTATGGCCTCAGGTATGATAGGCTAATGTTCTAGCACTGTTACAAATCCAGTCTGTCAATTTTTGTTAGTGCACTTGTGATTCCAAATTTTTTTTCTTATTATGAACAGGAAACAGAAGCATTTCTATTCCTTTATTTACTTACACACATCTTTTTCATATCCAAAATATCTCAGATATCATTTTGGAAAAATATATTTGTGGGGTCAATCCAAAGCAGTGTTGTTGGCAAGTGAAAGTAAGAGAGGAATAGAAATTCAGTGTGTAGTATCAAAATGCCTTCATAATACCCAATAATAGCAAATCCTATATCTTGTTACAAGTGGTATTAACAAATATCCCCATGATCATCCATATAATTCCATTTAGTTGTGAGGTTCAATCATAATTTCCATATGACATGGTGACTTCTCTAAGTTCTTTTGGGTAAGCCTTCCACATATCCTGTTCTGATTTTAAATTTTTTCATTTATTTGAAACTCATTAAAATCGTTCACTCTCTGGCAAGTTAAAAGTTAGTTGCGGAGGTGGTTCAATGGTTTACAGCCCATATTGTTTTTACAGGTAAGAAGGGTTTGGTTCCTAGATCCCACCCTGGGCTGGTCACAACCAAGAGATCCAAAACACTCTTCTGGCTTTTTGTACAATATACACTGTGGCATATGCACTCACAGTCAGATGTACATGCATAAATAATCTTTAAACACATGAAATTAGTGCCTGAATTTCAGTTCTCATTGTAGCCCTGTAGATGCCAGTCATTCATTTCTATGATAGGAGAATGAAGTAAATAGAAAGCAGGATGAGGGAAGGGATTGTTGAGTAAGAATCTATAGTAAAATGATTCAGCTACGTATCTGACTCAATTACATCCCTGATAAGTGCTTATGAATGCAACACTTAAATATTTCTCAGCTTTGCTAAAGCAATAAACTGAAAACTAATAAATTTTAAAACCATAGAAGCTGAATAGCTTATTCAAATCTTGGGCTTTATTTAAGCATAAATATTTAAGAATGGAAGAAAAGTGATTAATCTTACCACTTGTCTAGTTCATAAGATGGCAAAGCCCATCCCTCTTTCTGAGCTTATAGAGAATGAAGACTTTCATCTCTGCACCTTTTGCAAATTTATTAAGAATAAGTTGAAGTAATAGGTATCAGAAATCATCTCTCTCCCCCCTCCCTCTCCTTCTCTCTTCTTCACTCTTCCTCTCTCTCCCTCTCCTCTCTTCTTCACTCTTCCTCTCTCTCCCTCTCCTCTCTTCCTCTCTCTCCCTCTCTCTCACGCTTTCTTCCTCTCTCTGCCCCTCCTTTCTCTCTTTCCCCTTTTCTCTCACACACCTGCAAAGCTTCCTTACTCATACTCATAATTGTGTGTATTAATATTCAATTATGAATAGTGTAGTCTTTCCTTCCCTGCTAAAGTATTTGCTGCTGATGGATTCTGGCTGAAGGGCACATATTTTCTCCATTTGTGCACCCCAAGACACCAATAAATGGTTCAAAACCCATAGTATCACTAAGAGTTATTTTGTATTCCATGGAATCATTTATTCTCAATGGATCTAAAGAAGCCTGAAATGCTTGTAGGAGAATTTTAGTGAAGAGGGGCGTCAACAGGCATAGGACGAGGATTAGTGATGATGGGTGGGTACAGAGTTCACAGTCCACATCATACTTTAATAACATTGTTGAAGCACAATTTCAATTAAGAAATGATGTTGTAATAAAGTAATTTTTATGGAAAACATAGTAGCTTTAAACAACTATAGCATAAACACCTTACTTATTAAGCATCATGACAGAAACATGACAAAGTTTCATAGTAGGAAAACAGATTCAGAATGTATACTCTCTTTTACTATTTGCAAGAGTATGCTATTTTTAAACACACACACACACACACACACACACACACACACACACACACACACACACACTCTTCCTGTATGTCTGTGGCATGTAAGTGCTCTTGCCTTCGAGTGTAGATGTGAACCCAAAGGTTAACATCAGTGCCTTCCCCTATTGTTTTGTGTTTTTGAAAAGTGTTTTTCTAGTGATTGAAGCTAACCATTTCAGCTAGATTGGCTGGTCATTGAAACTTTGATATCCCTGTTTCATCCTCACAAGCGTGCATTAAAAAACAAACCAAAACAATAAAAACAAACAAACAAACAAAAACAAAGAAAAAACTGTCCTTTAGATGGGTGCTGAGGATCCAAACTCAGGTTGTAGTACTGAACTATCTATCGTCACTGCTCCTTACTTTTTCTGATTATTTTATTATTCAGTGTACATGGGCTTGAATGGAACAAAACCATTTAGGAGAAAAATATATTCAAGCTATATTAACCATTAAGATAATTTGAAAAATCATTAGAGCAGCACAAACAGAATATCAAAAAATTGACATGGGTATGCAAGTCACAATATTCCCATCTCATTTCAACTAGAGCTTTTGCTATTTGTCAACACTTCCCAGTAGAAAAATCATGGTACACTTCTCTTCAAAGTCACCATGCCTGATCTCAGTGATAGAACTCAGTGGGCATTACAAAATATTGATTATAAAGAAATGAAACAATATGGTATATTACCTATGGTATAAATCAATAAAAGTTTATATTGCCCATTCCTGATTATTGAGCAGTGGGGATCTATGTAAATAAAATGTTCCACATTGATTACAAGGTACAGATTTACTAATCTTAAAAACAGAACACCTAGCCACAGTGTTGAGGAGATGGATATGTCGATAAAGTGATATTTTTTAAAACATGTGTTAAAAATATTAAAGCTGGACATATTAGTGTGTGCTTGTAATCTCAATACCAAGAAGACTGAGATAGGGGCGTGTCCATGGTGCTAAATGCATATATGCATATATATGCTGTATGCTAGCCTTCTTCAGTTCCAAACTAATGGCACATTTTGTATTAAAAAGAAAGGTGAGCTAAGAAAATAGCTAAGGTTGACTTGTTGTCTTTACTTGTATGTTTATACACATGCACACACACACACACACACACACACACACACACACAAGCATACACATCATATAAAATTACCAAGTTATATCTTGAAATTGTCTGCATTGTCTTGAGTTAGAAAATATTACAGAATCTTTAAAATTTGGGTGCCAAAAAGAAGCAAACAGAAAGAAGCCATTATGTTTGTAAAACACCGTTTGGTATCACAAAGACATATAGTGAAAGTTTTGTCCTTGGTAACTGAGTAGCTAAGAAAAGGGAGGGCATAAAGAAGCAAAGCAAGATCTGAGCTTCAGATCCTCTCCAGATAAAGAGACTGTGACCATGGAAAGTAAACCCTGGCCTTGTCTAAAGCTATAAATGGAAAACTTGTCTGTTTAGTTCTTGCCTTGTTCACTTTTTCTGTTTTATCAAGCCAAACTCATAAGAATAGTAATAAAAGCCCACATTTGATATCAAATCATGCTTGTAAGTCGATAGTCTTTCCAACTTTTTTATTAAATTTTCTTTCTTTTTAAAAGATTTTATGTTCATTCATTTACTGATTGATTGATTGATCAGTTGTGTGTGTGTGCGTGTGTGTGTGTGTGTGTGTGTGTGTGTGTGTGTGTGTGTGTGTGTGTGTGTTTTCACATGTCTGCCATAGCTAAGAAGCATTTCGCAGTTGGTAGCTTCTGGAAAAGCAAAGTCTGTTTTCTTCAGTGATGTGGCCTCCTGTGGGTCAGCAATGCTGTATGCATAGTAGCACTAACTAGATTCAACAGTGTATAAAAACAATAATAAAACTGTGGTGTTTTTTTTTTTTTACCAAAAGTATTACTGCTTTACAGTTTTGATTACAGAGTGATACTCTGTGTAAGTACCCTGACGAGGTATTTCTCATTAGTTTTCTATGTTATGACAGGTACTTGTATATAGATTTATTGCCAGATTCTTCCAAAAAGCCTGAGCAACTCTTATTCCAGTTCAACAGTTCTCTAATACAGTATGTTAATTTTTAAGGCCACCGAGCCTCTCTTACCACTTGTGTTAATTTAATCCCTTCCTGGTTCTTTTCATCCATTTCTTTATCAGCCTCAAGTCATGCAAATGCCTATGTTCCATTTCCTGGAACTTCTGACATTTCAGTTTGTGTTCAATGATTTCTTGCTGTGATCTTTAGTATCTGACATGTTGGAACACCATCATTATCCAGTTTCTAACTCTAGTTATAATGTCTCTGACAAGAGTGAATCATTGCAGTGAAGCCTCTTAATAGAGACATTACTGTGGCAATAAAAGATGTAAATTGCAATTTCAAACAATCTATAAGAGCAATGACAGAAACAGAGATCAGTTCTTTGATTAACTGCAAGTAGATTTCTATACAGTATGGTCAGTTTTGTCACTTACGCAATGAAGAATAAAAACTTAGTAGTTTATTCTTGGGTTTTTAAAAGATCTCTCTGTCTCTCTCTCTCTGTCTCTCTCTCTCTGTCTCTCTCTCTCTCTCTCTCTCTCTGTGTGTGTGTGTGTGTGTGTGTGTGTGTGTGTGTGTGTGTTTGTGTGTAGGTGCCCATGGATGCCAATAGGAGGGCATCAGATCTTCTAGAGCTAAAGTGTAAACCACACTAATAGAGACTGAGAACCAAAGTGTTGTCCTGTACAGAGCAGTGAAGTCTTAATCTCTTATTGTTCTCTCCAGCACAAAAAAGCAACAACTTAAATGAAGAGAATTACAATTGGAACTTTGGCAAATGTAGTTTGAAGAAGGAGAAGGGAGAGGTAAAGTTGTTATAGAAAGTTCTGTTGAACATCTGTGAGAAAAAAGAAAAGAAACTCGTTTTGGGGATACAAAACTCTTGTCATGCTGGCCTGTGGCCCAAACTCCAGCATGCTGTGGAAAGATCATGAGTTTGAGGACAGTCCAGGCTGTGTAGAGAGACTATGTCTCAACGACCATAAGTGAGGATAAAAATAAATATAATAGGAAACAATGTTAAGAATAATTAGTGTTACTGATTCCACCACCGACACATTGGCTGAGGAAGGAATGTACCCCCTTTTACAAAGGGGTGAATAGGGAATTAAGCATAAGCATACATCTATTGCTCACCCATAAGAAAGAGAAGTTTGTAAACAACCCTGTTTTGATGTTTTTCATAAAATCAAGCATAGCATAGCTAAAATAGATACATCTGGGCCTGGTGAGATGTAACAGAGTTAAACTTACCTTTAAATTCAAAATCTGAGTTTAGATACCAGAACCCGTGCAAAGAAATGGCACTGTGGGATACATCTGTAATTCCAGCCCCAGGGAGGTAGAAAGAGGGAGATCTATGGAGATGCTGACTGTCTAACAGGGTTACGTTGGTGAGCTTCAGGACTCATAGGAGCTGTCAAAACAATACCCCAATATGCAAATTGATCTCTGACCAATACACACAGACACACCTGAGAGCACGTGCATGTGTGTGCATGTGTATGTGTGCACACACACAAACACATACACTGGTACACACACACACACACACACACACACACACACACACACACCCCTTGTACATACACATAGAGAAATGATATAGTATGAAGTTGATACATCAACATTTTCTCATCTTCTAATGCTGTCATTGACATAAAAGCTCTGACTGATTTTTTAGCCACCTTCTTTCTGTCCTCAAATACTAACAGAAAATCTTCTTAGAGCTTCGGTGTCCTCTGCTCACGTCCTCACTTGTCTGTGCCTGTCTATTCCACTTTAAGTTCTGAACATTGCTTGTTAACCTTGTCAGGGGCCTTTCTGACCTCCTAATATAGAGGTAGCCTCAGATCTGACTTACTTCCAATCCATTTTCCAAAACAAACTCCTATATATAAAGGAGCTCTTACTCCCTCCTTGACTTTGGTGTCACCATTTCTGATGATCTCTGCCAGAGTAAAGGGGTTGATGATGGGGCTTTACTATGAAGTGGCCATCCAAGCCTCCATCTCCATTTGCTCTGGGAGCCTTCAATTCAACTTTCATGTTTTCTGGAGGTTTTCTTATAACCTAGTACATGACTTCACTCAAGTGGAAAATAATAGATCGCAACACTTTCACCTACATTCCAAGTGCATGACAGGTTTAGGCTTCTATTCTTTAAACCTCATCAACAGTTACATTCCTCACACCCATCCTTAGGGCCATTATTACTTTTCCATCAATGAGCAAACTGTCAAACCCCACAATGAAAATTATTACAGGGCAATTTTTAAAACATACAATTTTAAGTTAGTATCTGGTTTTCTAACTTTTCTTGAAAAATAATCTATTGTTTGAAAACAACAGCACTTTTCCTGCATGATGAGGAGGAGCTAACACTGGCTTGTGCTCTTTTGAGAGAGTCTAGTCACTCATTCGCACCCTGGCAGCTATAGCCTTGCTTTAAACACCTTGTCTCTGCAGGCTGTTGGGTTTCACATGCCAGCTCTGCAGTGGACCTTGGGGGCACCTGCTGCTTACTTTACTCTGCCCAATATGGCATGAAAATCTGCCTAGTGGGGTACCTTTTTACCTTGTAGAGCCTTCAGAGACCTTGATGCTTCTCATGTGGTGAATGATCTGTGTCGAGCTGAATGATGCCAGACGTCTAAGAGGCTGCACATGTTCCTCAGGTGCCTTAAATATCTCACCCTTATTAATTGGTCCAGTAGACCATGTGCATTCTTATTTTACTTGAGCTTATCCTTTTGCATCTCTTTAAGGGAACTTGTTGGAATGTAGAAGTCAAGCCTTTTATGATCTGCCAAGACTCCAGACTCAAATAGTCACTGCTAGGGATCATTATGTAATAATGCTAAACACATTAAACATAAAATACAGATTTTTATTTTGTTGTTCTGGGGAGATGGCTTAATCAATAAGCATGAGGACCTAGGTTTGATTCCCAGAGTCCACATAAAAGGCCAGGCAGTTGTGGCATGCTTACAGTTCCAGCATAAGTAAAATGGGATGTAGAGACAGGGGATTCCTAAAATTAAATAGCAAACTAGTCTGGTCTACTTGGGTATGTTCTAGGTCAGTGAGAAACCCTGACTCAACCTAAAACTGGGAGGGGCCTGAGGAGTAATTACCTGAGGTTGTGTTTTAGTCTCTACATACAGTCTTCACAGGAGTATGCATTTACAACACACTGTTTCTACATCCCTTTATCAAAGAATAAGTTGTGAAGGCAGGATAAAAGTTACTACTCTAAACTTCCCCAAGCTCATATTTGTTTTTATTTATGTTTGTTGTGTGTGTGTTGGGGGTGCCTATGATGTCCAGAATTTGTGTCATTTCAAGCTACAATTATATGCTCTTGTGAATGTTGAAAGAAGGACTCCAGTGCTCTGGGAAAGCATCAATCATTAACTGTTCAGCCATTGCTCTTAACTCCAGCTCATTGCCCTGATTTGAAGGTTCATCCAGTTGAGACTCAACAGAATTATACTCAAATTTCCAATTAAGACCAACCAAAGCAGCTCTGATTACTCTTAGAAAGAACTTTTCTCTCAGATGCAAAAGATAAAAATACAAATGCATTATAACAATGGCTTTCAATCTTCCTAATGTTGTTACACTTTAATATAGCTTTGCATGTTATGGTGACCCCCAGCCATAAAATTATTGTGTTGTCATGTCATAACTCTAATTTTGTGATGGTTAAGACTAGTAATGTATATATCTGATATTTGACCCCTGTCAAAGGGCTTTTTGATTTCCAGAGGGTATGGGACCCATGGGTTGAGAACCACTGCTTTACCATAACGTAAATTTATATAAGTCCACCACCAATTCTTGAATAAACTGACAAGTTATGGTGTGTGTGTGTGTGTGTGTGTGTGTGTGTGTGTGTGTGTGAGAGAGAGAGAGAGAGAGAGAGAGAGAGAGTGTGTGTGTGTGTGTGTGTGTAGTATATGTGCACATATGTGTGCATATGCAGGCATAAAGACTTAAAGTGTCCAGCTATATAGCATTTCATTTTATTCCATTGGGACAGAAGCTAATCTGGCAGCTATCAAGCTCCTGCATACCCTAATGTCTCCACAGCGCTAGGATTTCGGGTGCACAAGGATGCACTAGCCTTTTGCATGGAGGTTTGGGGATGTGAACTTAGGTCCTCATGTTTTTACTGTGTGTGCTTTCAATCACTGACCTGTCTCTGTAGCTCTAAAATGAGTTTCTAATATTATGTTCACATTAAGGGTCCTTGAATCCTAGGTGACCACTGCTAGGTTCTAGATTCAGCAGCTTTTGCCCCTGCAAAGATATTTGGAACGTTTCCCAGTTTTACGTGCAGCAAAAGCTAGAGGGAGTAGAGTGATAATTAACAAAGTGTCAGACTGGATAATGGTAGGAACTGTAAAGACACTAAAATGTTGTTAGCAAGGCCCAGACGCACCTGTGAAAACAGGAAGTTAATTTGTGTGAAGAATATCACACAGGGTGTGGAGGAGAAAAAGCAAGTGAGATTTCCTTTAAACAATTCATACCAGACAGAAACAAAAATCTCCACAAGAAAGGCAACGGAGAGCAAACAACACCCCTGGTTGGTGAGATAACTCAGGGTCTGTGAGAGGGACCCTCATGGACTCTCTTTGCACCTCAGTAACCTTGCGACAAAGTCACCATCTTTGATACTAGAGCTTTCTAATCCCTAGGACAGAAGTCAAGACATTGATCTCATAGGTTTTTAAATAGCAGTGCGGCTTTGCACACTGTCCATATATTCATTTCTGTAAATAACAATATACTTGCCAAGATTGCAGTGCCAGCACAGGCAAATTTGTTGATTGGAAGTTAAGTCATTTGTAGGCTAGTTCCACTTAATTTTCACCATATAATAAGTTAGGCAGAGCAGCAGAGGGAAGAGTAAAAGGTAATGTGAAGCAGGATCTCAGTCACATTCCTGTACCCCCACGGACTGATGGGCATCACTGACAATCTGTGAGAAGTGAAGAATGTGTACATTGTGGGAACTGCTTGATGAGCAGCAGCTGCTGACTGGAATGCTGTTATTATTGTCCATTACCTTTAAAAATGTATCTTTTATGAGCAAACACAGAACAGTGGGATGATTGACTGTTGGTGCTCACTGGGACTTGTGTGAAGATTGGACACAAAGGCCTCCAACTCTCAGGGTTGTAGTCTGGCCAGTCACCAGGGCCACTCAATTCTCTTTGTATATCTGACTCAGGATGAACAAACTAAGTTATATCCTAACACAGATCTCTGACCACATTAAACAACAACAACACAACAACAACAACAGCAGCAACAAATCAAACAAACCAAAACAAAACCAAAACCAAATCAATCAAACAAAAAACATAACTATTATTTTCTGCAAGACTCTTGAAATTCAGTGAATCAGATTAAAAGAAAAATAAAAATTAAGCTTCCAAATTAAAAACTACCCTGAAACCAGAATGGACAAAGGTGAGACTGAGCAGGGCAGTTCAATCACAGCCTAGTCGACCTTCCCAAGTGAGGTGATGTGAAGTCACCTGGTGTGAGCCAGTCAGTTTTTTAATTGTCCTATCTGTCCTTGCTGCTGCTTCCCAGAGAAGGTGACTGGAACTGACAGATTTACTTTTTCATCGTAAGTCATTGTTTCTACTTTTTTAAAAAGATCTTGTCAATCTTCAAAAGCAAACCCTTTAGCCCCTCCTATTGGATTACTTATTATATTTTTATAGAAAATGTAAAATTTCAGAAATGAAAACAAAGCCAATATATGCCCTTAAATTTTAATTTTGTTTGTGAAAATAACAAATAATATCCCACAATTCCACTGAATTTTGACAACACATGTACCAAATGCCACAGTTTTGGGGCTTCAGGATACAGAACTGCCATACTTAAATTCTGGCTACAAATCACACATCCAACTTGACTGCACGTCAAGAATCTCTTATTATCTCTTCTAGTTTGGAAACTCTTCAGTGGTGTTTGATTTTACTGAGGAGGAGGAAGGGAAGAGAAGAGTGGAGCTGCAAGCAAGCAGGGTAATTGCCTTCAGGCAAATAATGTAAGAATGCTGGAGAGATTTACCATGGCAGCATAGTCTGAAAGAGATGTTTAGACATCACCTCAGATAAAGCACAGTCTCCTTTCAAAGATTTCCTACATAAAGTTGGGACAGAATGTTGCACAATGAAGAGGACTTAGTTTAGGACCTATGCTCTAAGATCTAAGGTATATGTGATATTAGGTATGTGACAGGGACTACTCCCTCCCAGAGCAGAAGAATGGAGCTTGGTATATGTGTGACCATTGCAGTGTAACAGTGGCCAAGATGTGGTTTGTCCCTGGGCTATAAGAGTCTGGGTTGTTCATGTCTTGCCTGCAGTCCTTTCTGCTTAGAGCCTGGTAACCTTCAGGGTCTGGGTGTCACAGAGGTAAGCAGAGGGCAAGTCTGAGAATACTAATTTTTCACAAAGGATGAAAATGCAGAAGCAGATAAAGAGATCTGAAGTAAATATAAGGCGTGGAAATGTTCTGACCACAGAAGCCTCTGTCTTGCATTTGGACTTCATTATACAACATCATGACCCAGAAGACTCCTTCATTCTTCCATCTGCAGAAGTAGCTGGAGTATGTGGTTCTTGCCTTTGTATAAATTCAAATATCATGATTGGGATGATTGCGCTTTAAAGTACACAGATTGAATGCAACCCTCCCTTCCTATATCTTGACTTACCACTGGAAGAGGAGAAAAGGGGTAAGGACAAGAAGGAAAGGAAGGGAAACCTAGCTCTACCTTCTACTTTTATTGTGTGGACATTGCTTGAACTAAGATATACAAAGTTATTTACATAGTATATATATCTGCAAATACCATGCAAACAACATAGTTTGCTTAAAGTAACTATTTACTTTTGTTCCTGTCAACTCAACCATTTTCCTGTCTTCCCCTCTGATATGAATGCAACAGATACCTATATTTCATGTAGCACAATTTCTCTACCTTCTATTATTTAACTGTCGTCATGCATTTTAAATTACTTGTGTCACAAGGTCTGTACAATTGTTAGATGGCAAGTTCAGAATCCATCAGTTTCATTGTAGTTACAGTAATTGTTTGGTATCAAATATAATTACATACATATTTGCACTGTATTTGTTTTGCCCTGGAAATTCTTTTAAAAGAAAGTTTGTTTTTGATGGATCTTTAAATACAAATGTTCAAGGAGGTAAACAAGAAAAAAAAAGTTAGAAAGTGGCAACACAGAAAATTTAATAATGTATCTTTTATTTCTAGTAACACAGTATACAACTGTAAAACATTGTGGATATTTCAGAATTCCAATGAATCTTTATAAATGTAAATGCACATGGGAACATATGCATTTGAGGTATACATATAACAAATACATAAAGAGAGAGAAACATAGTCTGTGTTTCTATTTGTGCATGTGTATGTGTCAAATACAAATAAGTGTCTCATGAAGACATCTATATAGAGAGCAACATGGAGACAGAGAGAGGGGTATGGGTTTAAGGGAAAGGGAAGAGGACAGGAAGTGTGTCTATGTAACCCAAGTTGGACATCACTTGTAGCCTAGATTGACAATGAATTTGAAAATGTTCCTTCTGCTTCTACCTCCAGAGTTCTGGATTTTTAAGTGTTATCCTTCACACCTGGCTCAACATTTTCTTTCTTTATTTTGTTTGAGACAGAGTTTCATAAGCTCAGAGTTTGGTTACATTACATTGTAAGTTCTCAGGGTTGGGGATTTAGCTCAGTGGTAGAGGGCTTGCCTAACAAGCACAAGGCCCTGGGTTCGGTCCCCAGCTCCGAAAAAAGAAAGAAAGAAAAAAGAAGAAGTTCTCAAAAATGAACAAAATTAATTTCCAAAGGAATGAAAGTATACATTACAGAACATTGTGTTAAGAGTGTGCTAACTGGTTGAAAATGATCATGTGATTCTTCAGCCTTTCCTTCTCCAGTGTCCATATTTGCATTCACAGAGATGGATTCCAGGGCTTCCTGCATGGAAGTCAAAAACTGTACCAAATGTACATCATCATCCCAGCCCTGATTTTTCCTTGATTATAAAAATATTGGTTTTTAAGTATGGCTATTTTGATGTGCTTTCTGATGAAGTTTTGGATACACTTTTAAAAAGCTTTTATGTTAATTGATACATTCATACTCAAAGTGATTTTGACAGTATACACAAGACCAACACTAACTCAAGCCAGACAAAAATCACAGCATAGAGAGAGGAGGGTGAGCAAGAAACCTTCCATTAGCTCAGTGGCTGTTGGTATCTGATAGCTCCTGGGAGGGAGACAAGAAGCCTTCTTAAATTATGTAATCACTGCTATGTCAAGCCCATGACAGACAGGTCTCACCTCCAAAACTAGCTGAGCTATACAAACTAAACTAGGTGGGAAACAGAGAGAAAAAAAGAAAAGAAGAGAGAGAGAGAGAGAGAGAGAGAGAGAGAGAGAGAGAGAGAAGAAAGAAAGAAAGAAAGAAAGAAAGAAAGAAAGAAAGAAAGAAAGAAAGAAAGAAAGGGAAAGGAAAGGAAAGGAAAGGAAAGGAAAGAAAGATTGGTGTAAATGTCGAGTAGGAAGGATGGGAAGGCAGAACAGGCAATTATGGGAAAAGTTGTTTGGAGACGTGTATTATTCCAAATTATATTGTATAAAATCATCATTGAATTGACAAAATTAATTTTTCAAAGAATGAAATTATCCAATTCAGAAGATTATGTTGAACAAATTGATATTTCTCTCATGATTGATATTAACATTCAAGTCATTTTTTTCTGTTACTCAACTCTGTAAAATAATCATTTCTTTCTTTTGATTCTTCTAGGTAACTTTTAAAGCATCCAGATACTCACTTTCCCCAGATTTAAAATATGTTCTCCTGGCATATGACGTCAAGCAGGTAAAGGAACTCTGACTCTTCTACTGAATTTTTCTCTGTGGACCCTGAGACGGCAGTTTGGATTTGTTGTTGTTGTTGTTGTTGTTGTTGTTGTTGTTGTTGTTGCTGCTGCTGCTATTGTTACTGTTTTGCTGATATTTGTGTGAATCTGAAGGATCTACTTGTAAATGTGGCAATTCGGGTCTTCGTATACTGAACTACTTTGCCAGATGTGGTAATTTAAAAATATCTGCATCATATTTGTGGTGTGTGTGTGTGTGTGTGTGTGTGTGTGTGAGAGAGAGAGAGAGAGAGAGAGAGAGAGAGAGAGAGAGAGAGAGAGAGCATAGAGAACACACATACATTTGAATATCTGAACGAGCGTCTGTGTATACATTTGTATAAATGCAGGTATATGCATGCAAGGAACATATATAGAGATCAGAAACAACCTGGGTGTTGCCCCTTGATTTCCATCTTCTTTGAGACAGGACCTCTTTGCTTTTTCTGTTTCTTTATACCAGGCATACTGTCTGTGAGCTTCTGTGGATTCTCCTGTCTTCTGCTCCTACTACCCTATAGAAGCAATGAAGTCAGAGACCTTGTGTTATGTGTCTAGTTTTCACTGGCATTCTGAGGATTTAAAGTCAGGTATTCAGGTTATCCACTGAGTTGTCTACTAAGCACTGTAGATGGCATTTGATTTCATCTATGCAGTGTCAGAAAGTAGAACAACAAACTAAATTAACTTTCAACAACCATGATAATCTTTTCTTGGTCGGTGTTTTATTATTCTACTCCAAAGTTAGAGCATAATTAGTCCCCTCCCAGGGACTAAACCACTATCCAAAGATTATATATGTACTGACCCATGGCTCCAGCTGCATATGTAGCAGAGGATGGTCCTGCCAAGGTTGGATCCCCAGTGTAGGGGAATACCCAGGCAGGGGTTTTGAAGGGGAGGTGGATGGGGAGAGGAATGCCCTTATAGAAGAAGTGGAGGGGGAAGGGAGGGGAACACCCTTATAGAAAAAGGGGGGGGAGAGAAGGGGAAGGTGCTTATGGACAGGAAACCAGGAAAGGGAATAATATTTGAAATGTAAATAACAGTATTTCCAATAAAATTTTAAAAAATTAAAAAAAAAACAAAAAAGGGCATATGTGAGACAAGTGAGTATTTTGTATATAAATATATTTTGCACAGTTAGAAAGCAATGTAAGTGTTAACAGGCAATTCGGCACATTAGTTCTATAGTGAATAAATGATGGGAGATTACTCAAGGAAGTTTTATGAGCTTGAGGACAGACAATAAAAGTTTATGGAGTTAAGGCAGGAAACCTCATATAATGCATCAAAAGCCTTCGGACACATGACATTTCGCAGTTCAGAAGACTTGGTGTTTAGTGCAGTAGCCTTTTGGAGTGTACATCTGATGTGTATTTTAAAGTTTATATTCATACTGAAAAATAAATTATTCTGAAAAAGATGGTGACATTATCATTACAGGCTTTTTTCCCTGTTAACAGTCTGTGTTTTTGGCTGACTGGTGTTTTCTTTGTGTTTCTTTCATTTGCAGATTTTTATCAGATACTTGTTAAAGTGAGAAAAATATGTTTTTAATAAGAATATGTGAAAACATTAAAATATGATACAAGGTTGCAAAATAGTGCTAAGAGACTTTAAATTTGGCTTGTGGTGTATAAAAGAGAGAACAAAATTTTAGTTTTGATTATGTTTGGGTGTGTGTGTGTGCGTGTGTGTGTGTGTGTGTGTGTGTGTGTGTGTGTGTGTGTGTGTGTTTAAAATGGTACCTGTGTTATTATCAGTTTATGGGAGTTTCTCCTCTCATTCTACTTTGTAGGTCTCAAATATTGAATGCAGACTTGTTGACAAATGCCTTTATGTGCAGATCCAGCTTTCTGACTGAATGAACATTGGTATGTTAGCATGTGGTAGTTGTCATCAAAATCAAGACTAGAACTGTCAACAAGATAAACACTAATAGCAATAACAGGGAATCTTGAACTCAGAAATGGGTTCTCTTGAATGTATGTAAGAGAATAAAAATTCTTTAATGAATAAAGTATAGTCTTTTCCACAAATGATGCTGGAATGATTAGATATCTATAAGCAGAAAGAAAGTAAGAGACCTGTAAATAGCTTACTGGGTACGTTGCTTTACATCAATTCTGATGATCTGAATTTGAATCCTGGAACCCATGTAGTAGAAGAAGAGAACTGGCTCACACCAGTTTTCCTCCGATATCATCTATACTGATAGGTGCTCAAACACACTTAAAATACATAAGTGAAAGGTAACAAAGGCTTTTGAAGTAGAATAGAAGAAAGTGAGATGGGAAGAAGGGAAGGAAGACAAAAGAACAGAAAAAAATTAAGTGAAAATGTCATCTACACTACCTTCATCTCTTATGTGAATTCAGAATGGATCCAAATATAAATGTATATGTTGTGAGTAAAGAAACAGTAAAATTCAGAGCGTGCACCACATGTGTCCCTTATATATACAGCTCCCAATACTAGATAAAATTAATGAAGCTAATAAGTGCATGCTGACAGAAACCGGATATAGATGTATCCTGAGAGACACAACCAGAACATGTCAAATGCAGAGGCAGATGCTAGAAGCAAACCATTGAATTGAGAACAGGACCCCTGTTGGAGGAATTAGATAAAGGATTGAAAGAGCTGAATGGGCTTGCAACCCCATAAGAAAAACAATGCCAACCATCTAGAGCTCCCAGAGGCTAAACCACTACCCAAAGATTATACATGAACTGAGCCATGGCTCCAGTTGCATATGTAGCAAAGGATGGCCTTGCTAGGCACCAACGGAAGGAGAAGCCCTTGGTCTTGCCAAGGCTGGACCCTCCAGTGTAGGGGAATGTCGAGGGGGGCAGAAAGGGGGTGGATGGGGAGGGGAAAACTCTTATAAGAGTAGGGGGAAGGGGATGGGATAGAGAGCTTATGTCTGGGAAATGTGAAAGAGAATAACATTTGAAATGTAAATAAAAAAAATCCAATTAAAAAATAAGAAAAGAGGGCTGGAGAGATGGCTCAGCGGTTAAGAGCACCCGACTACTCTTCCAGAGGTCCTGAGTTCAATTCCCAGCAACCACATGGTGGCTCACAACCATCTGTAAAGAGATCTGATGCCCTCTTCTGGTGTATCTGAAGACAGCTACAGTGTACTTATATATAATAAATAAATAAATCTTTAAAAAAAAAATAAGAAAAAGAAACAGTAAAAATGACCCAAATTAAATCTAGTGTCTGGAACGAGGGGAAAATACGATCCTTAGATTATGTACTAATAGTGACGTTTATGAAATTGATAACTGCGGTTCTATGCAAAGTTGCATTAAGATAATAAAAATTCAAGCTAAAACCTGAGAGAAATATCTGCAATAACAAATTTGATAAAGGGTTCATGTTGTAGTTTGAAATGACAGATGTCCCCCACAAGGTGAAGTATTTGAACATTTAGTCCCTAGTTTTTGGTTCTATTTGGAGCTGTTAAGGGGATGTGGCCTTGCAAGAGGAAGTGTGCCACTGGGAATGAGATTCGTAAATCTATAACTTAGTAAATTTCACTTCAGTGTCTTCTCTCTGATTTGTGCTTGAGGTTAAGACATATCTCATAGCTTCCTGCTTCAGCCCCCACCCCCTGGCTAATTCCTACTGCTATGTTTCCCTACAATGATGAGTAATTATCCTTTTGAAAGCATAGCCAAGGGGCTGGAGAGATGGCTCAGCGGTTAAGAGCACTGACTGCTCTTCCAGAGGTACTGAGTTCAAATCCCAGCAACAACATGGTGGCTCACAACCATCTGTAATGAGATCTGATGCCCTCTTCTGGTGTGTCTTATGACAGCTACAGTGTACTTATAAATAAATACATCTTAAAAAAAAAAAGAAAGAAAGAAAGCATAGCCAAATAAACCCTCTCTTCCACAAGTTGCTTTTGAACATGATGTTTTATCAGAGCACCAGAAAATTAACTAATAGATCCCACACATGGGGATGATCTCGTTGGAAATCTTAACAACAGGGAGGAAACAACTATATGAAAAGAAAAAGAACCCACACCCAAAAAGAAATTGAGAAATGCTGTATCAGTCACCACATACCTATGAAAGTGGATCAGTTAGAATAAATCAAAACACATCAAAATAGTGCTAACCTCAAATGAAGTGAGCAGAAAGAAAAATTAGATCACCTCAATATTGTTATATCAGCTAAATGTTTTTTCTGGGATTGTGTAAGAGAGTAAAGCTTAATCTTGGTAAGTTTTGTATCTTGATGAAATTGTCTATAATAATTAATCTTCTGTTACCACCTAAACCAGAAGGTGCACGCCATAGCAGTTTTTCCAGTGACATGAAACTTAGATTCATTCTGGGCTATTAAGTACATATTTACAGCAGTATTTACTATTTATTTTCCAGTTTACTTGTTTATCTATCTATCTATCTATCTATCTATCTATCTATCTATCTATCTATCTATCTATGCATTGTACCTGTCTTCTGACACTATTGGATCCTATCACAGCCACCAGGTGACCAGGTGTTTGGTAGCAATTGAGCTAGTCCTCTGGAAGAGCAGTTAGGGCTCTTAACCACTGAGGCATCTCTCTTGGCCCTACTTACTAATCTTTAACACAGGTCTTATTATGTAGCCCAAGATTGCCTTAAAACTCTGTACTTTTATTTTTATTTATTTCCTGGGGAACTTGAATACAGTTCAATTAGTTGACAGAGTGCTCTGCTAGCATTTGTAAAGCCTGGTATTTAATCACACTACCACATAAATAAAACATGGTGGTGCATGCCTATATTCCCAGCACTCAGGATATAGAGGAAGAGGATACAGAGTTCAAGGTTCTTGGCAGCGCAGAGAATTTGATAAAAGCTGGGGATGCATGAGACCCTATTTATCACCTTAAATAACCCAGATATTCTTTCACTGGTAAACATTTAAATGGCTATAGAACCAAGCATAGTATACAACTCAGAAATATAAAATTAAAAAAAAAAACAAAAAAAAAAAAAACCCTCGAGTTATCCAAGACCATGGGTGACTCTGCAGAGCTACACAGAAGTTTTAAAACCTACTGAGTGTATGCTTCCCTTTACATAACACTCTGGAAATAAGAATGTTGAAAGATGAAAGACAGAGAAAGAATTTTTCAGGCATAAGGAGAAAAGTGAGAAGAATTCTCTTTACTTTGTGTAGCAGTTTGTTTGCTCTTAGTGGGGAGAAAAATGTTCTGTGTCTTGACTCTGTCAGGACCATGGATTCTCACACAATACCGTTTAAAGACTGCATTGGTTAATATTTAGAATGATTTGGATTTCATGCTTTATTCATTTATTTACTTACATATATCCATATGTGGAAATGTATGGGCCACAGCACGTTTGAAGGTCAAAAGACAACTTGTAGAAGTCATTGCTCTCTTTCCACCCTATGTATCCCAGGGATGTAGTTCAGGCCACCAGGTATCAAGCACCGTTGACTACATACGGAGCCATCTCACCCGCTCTTACACATTAGGTGAAACTAGCAGAATGATAAGTGGCATTTCCATCCAAGCACATTTTATAACTACGTATGAATTTATAATTAACTCAAAATAAAAACATCTAATTAGTGAAAAGATGTATTCGAAATTTTTTTCTAAAACTTAGAATTTATAAAAATTCAAGTTTAATTTATTTCATCAACTATGTAAATTATATAAATTTGAACTTTTTGCTAATGTGAGTTCCCCAGAATAGGTGAGTACGGTTTTTGTACTTGTTTACATATTAATTTATTCATGCTAATCTTGTAGAATTTTAAAGATTTGTGAATGAGACAGGTTAAAAATAGAAAAGCAGCTCACATACTGAACACACTGAGATATCTTTTTCATGAATATCTCATCCCTGTCTGTATTGAGCACTTATCTGTCTTGGGGGAATGTCCAATGTCAGTTTGTTCCAAATGGTAACAGAGAATGTTCCTGTGGATGTTTGGATAAGAATTCCCCACATATGTTCAAATATTTGAATGCTCAATCATCATGGAGAATAATTACTTGAAAGGATTAGTGGATTATAAAGTGTGTCCTTTTTAGAGGAAGTGTGTCAATGGCAGTGGGCTTTGAGGTTTCAGAAGTGCATGTCAAACCAAAAGCTCTCTCTCTCTCTCTCTCTTGTTTCAAATCCTCTCTCTCTCTCTCTTGAATTGTTCCTGAATTGTTCACCTATTGCTGCATGAAGTTTATCTCTTCTCTGACCTACTTTGTCCTCCAAAATTGCTGCTTATTTTGCCAGACTAGATTTGCATATTATTAGGGTCCAGATATTACCCACATACTCACACACCAATCTCAGTCAGGTGTCAATTATTGATCAATACACACTCCGAGACTTATTAATTACTGACACAGACAGGAGTTGGGATCCAAAATGTGGACCCTGGAAAGTCCTCACAACCATTTTTTTTTTAAATGGGAAAAATGCATTTGCAACATATAGGCTCTCTAAACAGACCATCTCAGTCTGACCTTTAAGCTGATAGACAGGGCTTAGAGGCCAGGAGATCTCCAAAGTCCATGAGGCTCCATGTCAAAGTACAAAACACACGCTGTTTATTGTCAGGGCAGGTAACAACAGGTCACACTAAGGTCACGAGCTACAAGATGAAGGATAAATGAATATGCATAGTTTTACCAGATAATAGGTGTGTGGATGGAAATTGCTAAGTGGATACAGGCACCTACTACCACGTCTGATAACTTGAGTTCAGTTCTATGGATCCACATACTGAAGAGAAAGCATATTCATGTGCATTTTCATCTTACCTCTGCACACATTCCTCGATGCTTTTGGACCCTTACAAATACACACATGTGCAAACACATACAATAAAACAGGTAGATAAATGTGTAATTAGAATTACATGTCACAGAATGACTCATGCTTTGAATTTAGAAAGAAATACACGTTTGTATTCAGATTATCTATGCATAATATTTAGGGGTATCAAAGACATATCAAAGAAATTTTATTCATATATATTTTACTGGAGCCTGAGGGATTCTGTAAAGCAAACGTCCACAACCATCATCTGGATTAAGAAAGCAAAGCTTTGCTGAACTCCATTGTAACAACTGGCATGGGAGACCAGTGTTTAAATTTTACTGCTTAGCTTTTTTGATTTTGCATTTGATATATTCTCATGAAGTATATTCTTAGGCATACATTCTTCCTTATCAAATATTTCTTATTTATGGTTCTCAGCAGTTCTATGACAGATTGATTCTTTTTACTAATATACCCTATATTACACTAGTACCGTGGGTGGTCCTCTCCACTGCTCACAGAAGCTGTGAAACTACGCACATGAGTAACAGTTTATGTTGATTACACGTTTTCCTTTTCTCTCCCCTTTTACTGTGTGCATCCTGACTTTCCTGTAACCTCCACTGAAGCGAGTATATAGCAGTCAGAGCAAACTGCCGAGCGCTCAGGTTGGGCCATCCAAGAGGGAATAGTATTCATTAGCCAAAACCTCATAGAGCTCTCATATTCATTAGCCGAAACCTCATAGAGCTCTCATAACTGGGATGTCAATACCATTCTCTAAGAAGAAGGCGGTATCAAAAATGTTTGCCACTTTACTTGGAGGCTTTGCTCTGGCATGGCCCTGGGTCCGTTCTTAAAGTTGCAGCTGTGCTGGCCTTTCTATCACTAGAACATCAATTCAAAATCCATCAAGGATCAATGTGTAAATACTATATACTGAATTCTAATTAATTAAGAAGTTAATGAAATTTTTATTGTATATACTGTAGTTTTAATTTTGTTCCATTCTATTTGTGTTTGAATATATATATATATATATATATATATATATATATATATGTAACAAAGCATAAAGAGAAGGCAGTGATAACTTGCAAGAGTCAATATTGTGTTTATAATGTGAATTCATGTTTGTCAGTCTTGAACCCAGCCATACATTATTTTTGATTCTTAAGTGGTATTTGTGACTTTTTCTAGGCTTAGACATTATTCATCTTTATATTCAAATTATTCCTTAAACAGTACTATCTAAATGGCATAAGTTGTATTTTAAACAAATTAAACTAAACCATCTTATTATAATTGAGACAGAGACAGAAACAGAGAGAGACAGAGAGACAGAGAGATGGGAAGAGAGAGAGAAAGAGAGAGAGAGAGAGAGAGAGAGAGAGAGAGAGAGAGAGAGAGAGAGAGAGATCTGCACACATGCACACACAATCATGTACAGGTCTGCTCCTCATGGCATATTGCTCTCTGTTCGATACACTCCATGCTCTGTAGAGTGTATTTGCTGCTATTCAGACTTGGCTGCATCCACACTACCCTGTAGGTCTATAGACAAAGTCCTCTTTATGATAAATATCTTTTTTAACTAAGAAGTAATAGCTGTAAAATGAATCAGGCACGCACTACTGCTTGAAAAAGTAACTCTTCTCTAGTGAATTATCTAATTAAATTCTGGGTCTTAATACTTCAGTGCTTTACAATTACCCAGACATTTTTAAGAAGTCTGTGGGAGTACAGTCTGGCCATTGGATAGTCTAGGCCATTAAGCTTCAGACATTTGGGGTGTACTGCTATTTTGACTAATCCTGTTAATGATGAACTTACAGATAGACCTGGGGAGATGGCTCAGTGGATAATAGTATTTTCTGTACAAGTATTAAGACCTGATTTCAGACCCCAGAACCTATTTGTATAAGCAGTTATTGCTATGATTTAGAGTTAAGGGAATGGAGGTGGAAACGGGAGGATGCTGGGGCTAGCTGGCTTGCTGCCAGCTTGGGTTCAGTTTCAGTGCAGATATTGTCTTAAAGGAATAGGGTAGAGAGTGAGAGAGTAGCATGCCTGAGATCCTCATATAGCATGCACATATATGTGTGCCGACATACACAAACACATGCAATATTAATATTACTGGGAGTACAGTCTATATTTGGATGTGTGGTATGGCTTCAGTTTTTTTTTTTTCTTTTTTCTTTTTTTTCTGGAGCTGGGGACCGAAGCCAGGGCCTTGCGCTCGCTAGGCAAGCGCTCTACCACTGAGCTAAATCCCGAACCCCATGGTATGGCTTCTTAATCCTCAAATAGTTTTGCTTGCTCTTTCCTGCTTTGTGCTGCTGTTTCCAAATTGTTTGCCTACTAAACTTTCTGCTTACTGAAGCAAGCTGATAATACGACATTAGTATAGTTTATATACACTTGTTCATTTGTATAACTATGTAGGTATACAAAGGCACAGTGAAGGGAGAGGAATAGAGAATTTGAAGAAGTGTCCTGGAAGCTGATCTGCATTTTGTGAACTAGCGACTCACATACTCATCAGTTCATCCCAAATGGAAACACCAAATTTCAAATAGGATTTGCCATTTTTCCTAAATATTTATTATATTTACTTATTTATTTTATGAGTATATATGTGGGCAGTCATGCATGTCATGTTACATGAGTGTAATTCAAAGGACCACTTTTTCTGTCTTTCTAACATATGTGTCTAGGGGATTGAACTTGGGACATCAGATTGGACAGCAATTGCCTTTACCCACTGAACCATCTTGCCAGTCCAGCTCTAGTTGTTTTATGCTTTAGGAGTATGTGGGGAGTCTGAAAATGATCTGCTTGTACAGCTTTGCATATGTTATAACATTCAGGTCATTTGTTGTAGGCGTTGCTGTGACAGCCACCTATGTATATAAATATATAGATGGGTTTTAGTTAAGTAAATCCCTCCCTCTTGCATGCATATATGCCAGTGTATCATACATGTGTGTATATATGTGTACGTTTGAGACTGTATATCTGTGTTTGTTTTTGTGTGTATGTATGTATGTATGTATGTATGTATGTATGTATGTATGTATGTTTGCAAGTGAGCATGTTGAGGCCAGAGGTTAATGTCCTATGTCTTCCTCAACCACACTTCTGTTTTATTTATTGAGATAAAATCTCTGACTGAACCTAGAACTCACTAGTTAAGATAGACTATCTGGCTATCAAGGACTAAGGATTTGCTTGTGTCTACTTACCTAGTGCTGATATTCAAAATTTGTACACTCCCAAACCCAACATTTTACATATATGCCATGAATACAAACTGAAACTCTCATGCTTGGAGGGAAAATACTTTATGGACTGAGCCACCTATTATCATCTCTGATCACAGAAGTTTTATTAAATGAATATATTATAATTTATTATGTAGAAGAAACTATATTCATTGTTTAATAAGATTACACACATTATTCATCTATGATTCATCTTATCATAAATCACTTCAACCTTACAGAGGATACAATAAAATACTATATTAGCGAAATGTTCTCACTGTCAAATAGGACTGGCTGTATTCTATTGACTTCATACCAAACTAATGACCAACAACAGTAATTCATTGTGAGTATGAATGTTTTGGGTCTAGAATTCTTGAAGGTATTGGCTTTAGAGGGCCAGCATGATATACTTTCTGTGATGACTGAGATGGCAGAGGTGGCCATACTATGCCTTGACTTAGCTGAAGGAAGGACCTCTCCAAACTCCTTTATTCACATTGTTGACAAGTCTCACTGGCTGCCATCCCAGAGTCTCAGTGGTTTTCTTGTGAGCCTGGCCATGGGCTCACATGGCATGACATCTGTCTTGTCCCAGAGTGATGATTTGGCAGAGCCGGATGGTATCTGCAATGCTTTAAATAATAAGTTACTCTTAAACCTCATCACTTATTCTTCCATTGTCCCATGTCACACAATAACAGCTGTGCTTCCAGGGTGGGAAGTGCTATAGTAAGGAGTGGAAGTTGATGGATGGGATCCTGGATAGCTCTTTTGGCCAAGGGATAGCTCTTTTGGCCATCATGAACTTAGAGACCTAGCGGTTGAACTGTATAAAGACTCAGGATAGTAAGCAAGTGATCACCTTGCAAACATGATATTTGAAAATGCTCGTGTCTTTTAATCTGGCTAACAGATATTTGAAACAATGGACTCAAAAATTGAGAATTTCCCCAGAAATGTCATATTGAAAGAGGGAAAACCCTGCAGCCAGAGGGAATACTTCTTTCCCAGAAACAGATTTAGAACTTGTCAGAATACCTTATTGGATAATTCTGAAGCCCAGATAGTAACAAGTCAGCGGTATGTGGGCACACTTAAATGTGCATAACAGAATTTCTTTATTTAAACCACAGAGTCACTGTAGGACTCCGAAGATGGACCTTGAGAGGAACACTGGATCTCTTTGTTTCTCTTGAAAATGAAGCCATATTAAATACAATCTCCTTTTATGATATCTCTTACTCATTATTATTTGGCTGTTGTAAGTATTTTATTTTAAATTATATATGGACACGTGTTTCTCCATGTGGGTTTGTGCTTATGAGTGATGGTGTCTACAAAAGCCAAAAGAGGACATCAGATTCCATGGAGCTGGAGTTACAGGTGGTTGTAACCTGTTGTGAGTGTGTGGGATGGGAGAGGGTGAGGACTGAACTGAAGTTCTTTGCCACAACAGCTTTCACTCTTAACTGCAGGGGCGTCTCTCAGCACCATAATTTACTTACTTTAATTATTTTTTCAAGAACAGGAATTTCAAGTCCCTACTTCTTGGGGGTATAGACTGTGAACACAAGTGGCTGACACCCTCAAAGTTAGGTATAGATTATAAAATGAATACTATTGAAATGAAGTAGCATAGAACAAAGAACTTGTTTTGTATGTGTGGCAACCACAGCTGATCCTACAATAGCTGGTCCTGTTTTCATAGCTTGTGATAGAGAGAGAGAGAGAGATTAGAGGGTGAAAGTTTAAATAAGATAAAAAGATCACATTATTGAAGATAAAACTTAGTAAAATTGGAAATAATATCTTGTAATTGAGAAGATGTACTTCAATCCAAACTAATAATGAAAGGCTCTGGGTCTGATGTTCAAGGACAATGATCAGCCAGACTGTCCCTTTTAGGTAAGAGCTTGGTTTAGACATGTTAATGCAACAGAAGAGGAAGCAGGTAGCAGTATGTCAGGAGCAGTAAGTCATGGCAGATTGGTGGATGGGAAACTAAAAGTTTCTTTGATTTGTTTCATCCCATAGCTAGCTGTTGCTGAAGATAACCTACTGGTGCTCAGTTAAAGAATGTCAGGTGATGGTAGCCATTCCTGTGGGTCATGGTGGCAGTTAGTCAAGAATCTAGACAAGCAAATTGCTTAGTTCTGGAAACCAAATTATTACAGTTAGTTATACCTTTTGTTAGAATTCAACCAAATTAGCATTTTCTTAAGTTAATATATACCAAAAGTTTTCACCTGATAGTCACAGGGAAGTTAGACCAGACATCAAGGTGAAAAAGAAAAAGAATGACTATTAATGAGGCTAAATAAAGTCTAAGATACAATTTAATCTGGTACTGAGCTGAAGCATGTCAATTGCTCCACAATCCCCAAAGTTCCCATGAACTAAGGAACTTCGCAGAAGATTCAGTTGAAGGTATAGATCTCTCCAAAACCTCTGTTCACATTTTCTTCAGTCTCATGCTGCCACAAAATCAAAATGATAAGTACGTTTTTTATTGCAAAAATAAAACTTTTCACATCAAAGTATATAGAGGTTGTACACCTATTGTTATTTGCATCTTCAGGTGTCCTGGAACACAGAATTGGACCAGAGACACAAAGACAGGGATAGGGAGACTAAACCTTCTTCAGTAGATATAGATGGAGTCATTGTTTGTACATGCTCAATTTTGTTATATATAGCCTCAGTGGGGAAAGATTTCAAATCCTTTTTCTACAGGACTTTTTTTCTTATTTAGATATTAATCTTCATTCTATTCTACTGCCACAAAAGGGCAGCAGGAAGCCAGAATCAGACCCACATAAAAAAGGCGTCCCTAAGGACACCACAGAACTCTGTGTGAGTGTGGCAGTCCTACTTAGTTATTTTTAATGCAGATGGATATTTGTGCACATTAAGTGCAGGACAAGGGTATCTTGAGGAGATGACTGTTGTCAAGGTTAAATCCCAGTGCCTTCCATTAATCCCCCAAAGGTAACAACCTACCTTCTGACATCCATCATACTGATACATACTCAGGGAAAAAGCTATGTCTTTGCAACTAACATGTCAGATTTGAAATCCTACAGATCATAGAATTGTTGCCGTGGTGCTTAACCAGTAGGGACAGATTGTTCTATTTAGTTGTGTCTATTCTGAAGAACATCAAATACAGAATAACTTGTCCTACAATAGTGACAGTAATTCATAGTGTAAATGAAAAACCCCAAGTAAGACTTCAAACAATACAGAATAAGGGAGCATCGTAAATCCTAGAGCCACATTTTCTGATTATGCCAACATAGCAGTGATTGGTTTCCTAATTGGAGTTAACACTAATTAACTTTGCATTGCTTTGGTGTTGCCTTTTATCAAAAAGAAAACAGTTAAAGATTGTGCAGGGGAAAAACTAGCTGGCAGGTAGTGGTGCAGGCTGGAGGGCATCTTCATTAGCCAAATGGAAAAGACTTCAATGTTTCTGAGGAAAGAGGGGTGAAGAATATAATTAGAGTCAAGAGGTCAATGTATTTTTGAAAGCCCTCAACCAGAAAATAACCAAGGTTTATTATAAAAGAAATTTACTTGGGACTGGGTAGAAACACAGGGGTCTGCTTTTGAACCTCCATGGAATACACAAACAACTGTGTGTACCCTTGTGACCACGACGATATGAGGAAAGGAAACAGAAAGATACTGAACTGTCAGTATCGCATAAGTTTCTGTGAGAGACGCTTTCCCAAGGCAATAGAGCAGAGAATGGCAGAGAAAAACAGCCAAAGTTGTTTGATGGCTTCTACATACATGCACAAACTCAGGCAAATGCCACCCTTTTGTGGGGACAAAAGAGAGAGGAAGGGGAGGGATAGAGAACAGAGGAGAGGAGAGATTTGAAGGTAGACGAGGAGAGGGAACTGAAAAGGTGTTTGTGGTTCAGATGTCTTATTTGTTAAGAATGCTTGCTGCTCTTTCAGAAGTCCCAAGATTGGCCCGCAGCACCAGAGCAGGTAGGTCAGGTAGCTCACAGCCACCAGTAACTCTAGCCCCAGAGACTCTTATTTTCTCCTTACAGCCTCTGTAGGCAACTTCATGTACAATGCACACACTCACACTGGCATATGTTTATGCAGGCATACACTGATATAAGCATACAAATAAAAATAAAACTAATCTTTTTAAGAAATTAAATTTTATTTGTAACACTAAAAATGTTTTTGTTCCATTAGGAAACTTATCTATGGCACAGAAAGTCTAACCAAGTATCTATTGAACTATTTGGTTCTATTTTTCCAAATGCTTGACTGGGTGATAACTTCACGTTAATGTGATGTATATAATAACTTGAATCTTGTGTTGGTCATTTGAATAAATAAATAACAGGCCTTAATGTAGCTCAGTGGTCAAGAACTGGCCAAGTGCTGGGTTCAATATTGAGCAATTGGGATAAACCCTATGGAATAAGGAGAGAATTAAAGGGAGGTAGCCTTCATTTTCAAGGATGCCTCCTGCACAGCAAAGGTAATTTTGCATGTTCAGAAGATGATAATAACATCTGTGGACTTATTAACTTCAGAGAGATCTCATGGAAAATTTTTCACATGTAAACCACTCCTTACACTGGTTTGTGCATTTATAATTTTAAATTCCAGAATAATGTCTAATTTAAAACAGTTTACTTCTTTTCATTTTTGTATAA